>NW_026624387.1:42803-81295 GCF_030028575.1 Malurus melanocephalus
CCATCTTCATCCTTATCCTGTTCCCATCTTCATCCCATCCTCATTCCTGTCTCTGTTTCATCCTCATCCTCACTCCCACCTCTATTCCATCTCACCCCATCCTATCCCCAATCTCTATCCTCATCCCCATCTCCATCACATCCCCAATCATGGTCTATAAACTCCATACCATTTCCATCACCATCCCAATTCCCTTCACAATTTCCATCTTCACCCCCCACTGACATAATTGGGCAAAACCTCACAAGATTTTATTTTTATACAATTTTTCTGGATTCCTAGCCCCTCTCCCGGGTCTCTGTGGCGCAATAGGTCAGCGCATTCGGCTGTTAACCGAAAGGTTGGTGGTTCGAGCCCACCCAGGGACGCAACCTGGTCCTTTTTCCTTTCCCTCTTTGCAGTCCKTAGCGACGGGGCTGGAGCTGCACGTTATGAACCTAGATTCCAGGGAATTCACAAAGCACCTAAAACCTTTCTCTTTTCTCTTTTTGCCGAGTTTCACCTTTTGAACTCTGAGTTTCCCTATGTAGCGGATACTGCATGCGGCGTTTGGCTCTTCCGAGCTTGGGAAGGTACTCATGGCTTTTTGGATGAATTTCCCGATGTGATGCAACTGCACATGCCCTGACAGAGCCTCACTTGTGGGTTTCTGTCATGTCCAAAGAGTAGCCCCRTGTTCCAGAAGGGATGTTCCTTAAGGAGCTGGAAGAAGTGAGGGATAATAGTAATGATTAACTACAAGATTTTTGATTTCTAGGGTTGGGCCTCTCAAAAGTGCTTTGAACTCGTGGCACAGAGCCTAGCGAAACTCAAAATGTGCTACTGGTGGTCACTCTGTACTTAATTAATTATTAGCTGTATTTATTTGGTGCAAATGGGGATAAATCTCCCTCTCTGATGCCGGGAAGAACCTGACAGGTGTGATGGTCTCCCCCGATCCCATTTCTGCTGCCTCCAGTGGGAGCTGAACCTCTGTTTTTGGTCTGGGAATGGACATGGAGCTGTTTYCCTCCAGCTGTGTGGAGTCAGAGGTGGAGAGGCAGGTTTTGGAATTTTATAGAAATCAGGATGAATTACAGGCCAAGCAGCTCTGTGACTGCAGCGAAGGTCAGTGTGGTGCTCTCAGCAACCAGGCAGGTATTTACTTTAGACATTTATAATTATCCTGTCAATCATGTSGGAAAAATAATCCCACTTTTAGCTCAGGCAGAGTTTCCAAGGCTCTGGAATTCAGGGCAATAACTGGTGAGAGGAGAAAGTGCAGTCAAACCTTGGGTTTGCTTTGAAGATTCAAGGTGATTAATTTTACATACTTGTATCAACTTGGCCACACTTTAGGTAGAAGAGACCATTGGGATCACATCCTGACTGATGCCTTGGGGAACGGTTAGTTACTAACCAGGAATTACGATAGATTAATTAATTAATTAATTGTGTTGGACCACTCAAAGGAGAGGACAATGATGAAGCATTGGGCTCTTTCTCAAATTCTGGGGTGGAGGATTTGAGGGTKATGACTTCCTAAAGAGCTGGAGCGTGGCAATGCCATTTACATGTGATGACACTGCCCTCAGACACAAGGAACCCAGAAGTCTCCACCCTTATTTCACCTTAGTCATTCCATGAAGTGCCTTGCAGACAAATCAGCTGGGAATTACGGCAGTAGACAAGGGGAACACCAGAGTCCTGGAACGCACTGCCTGGTTTTCATGCTCCCTCATATCCCCATAATGTGTTTCTAACTTTGATTTCACTATTGCAGTACTATTTACTACTCCTCTCCCCATGACGTGTTTAACCAGTTGGTCCTGCCTGAAGACACCCAATTCTTTAACACCTTCACTGCCGATTAATTCTGCTGATTTTTCTTGGAAAGAGCCAGATTCACACCACCAAAAAATGCCCAGGGGCACACTCAGAGCTCTCCCCTCCGCACAAGTCTCCCGAACCTCTCCCCATCCAATGCCGGGACTTCGCCGCTGTCGTGGTGGATGTTGCTGGCGGCCCTGATGGCTGATTTCATGGCAGTGTCAATCCAGGCGTGGGGCTGAGCCGTATGCTCCCCGGCAAAGTGGACCCGGCCCTCGTGAGAGAACAGGGCCTGTGAGTAATCCACAAACTGGTACGGGGTGAAGGCAGCGAAAGCCCCCAGGGAGTGTTGGTCCAGCTGCCACTTCTGGATCACGTGCTGGTCGCAGGTGTACTGCAGGTACTCCTTGCTCACRTGGTGGATGTCAGCCAGGTCTTGGAGCACCACGTCCAGGCATTTCTCATCCGTGAGGGGCAGGAAGAACTCAGCATCATCATTCCAAGTGTAAGAAGCCAGGATGACGCCCACCCCACTGGAGAAGTTGTGGCTGGGGTAGTAGATGAAGCGGGAAGGGCGGTCAGTGATGGAGTGCCCTCCATGGATCCCATCCTTCTCCCAGAACTTCTCGGAGCATGCCAGGATAATTTTGGAGGCACTCGCATAGTGGACGGAGCGCAGGGCATGGGCCTTGGCTGGGGACAGTGGTGGCAAGAAGTGGATGTGCCTGGTGGCTTTGGCACTGGAGGTGACAAGGACGTAATCTGCAGAGACGATGGTCGGGGCCAGCGTGTCTGGAGCACGGTAGAACACTCGGACTTTGTTGCCTTTTGTCATGATCTTCTCTACGGTGCAGTTGAACTGGACAAYGTTGGGCAGCGCCTTGTGGAAGGCTCTGGGCAGTTGGTCAAACCCTCCAGTGATTTCATCAAAGCTGGAAGACAGGAGAAGTGGGAGCTATGGGAAGAGTTTGGGTTTAGGGAGTGTAAAAACCTGAGCTCTTCTGGAGATGCCGACGGAGCTTGAAGGCCCCTTTTAGATGTGAGTGGTTCACATTTGGAATCACTCTGACATTTCCTGTTGTGGGAACGGAGCTGGATTGAAGTGACAGCACTCACCTCTCATTGGAGAAGATGTCAAAGTCCCACAGCGAGGCGAGGAATGACAGGTAAAACCCCGAGTCCTCATTCAGCAAGTCACCGATCATGTCAACAGCTCCTCGGCTCAGCCCCCCAACCTTGATCAAATATTCCTGGAGAACCCAAAATAAAAGACACAGACTGAGGTTGTTACCTTCATCAGAGCTGTGCTGATCCCTTTCTCAGCATTCTTAAGTAGAATGGATCAATTACTAGGGAAAAGCATCCAATAGGTGGCAGAGGATAGAAATACAGTGACACAGACCTTTCTCAAAGCAGGAAGAACAGATTAATTATCAACAATTGGGATTAAATTTACCCTCAAGCTCCAGCCCTTTACCTTCGTGGAGAAGGAGTCATGTTGAGYCAGATACTTCCTGCAGTCCATGGACTGGAACTTCTTAAAAGCCTGCAGAAGAAATATTGAGATTGTCATGGGAGAAAGATATATTTCCCTAAGCGCTGGCCAAAATTCTCACAGGATTGCAGGGTTTGGTAACCCCTGGAGCTTCTGGACATCAAGTTTCCAGCAGCTGTGCCTTGGCATGGCATTTTCTGCTCCTCCAAGTCCTGGTGGACCCATTCCAAAAGGTTTCTTGCATACAAAGAGCAGTTTCGCAACCACCCAGCCTCATTTCTGGATGAGCCTCTCTGAAAGGACCCTGCTCTCTCCCAGCTCCGGGCCAATTCTTCCCTAACTCATTGTTCAGGTGAAGGGACACCATGGATGAGAGGAAATTTCGTACCTTGTTTAGCACCTCCTGGTAGAGTTGGTCAGCACTCTTGCCCCTCTCTGATGGCTTCACTGTGTAATTCAGGATGTCGGGGTTCCTGTTTACCTCCTCTGCCCTGACCCGAGTGCCCTTCAAAAAGTACCAGGTGTTGTCATTGTTCTGGATGAAAGGGTTCAGCTTCAGGTCAAACTGGCGGATGAACTCACGGACAAGCCTGGGGAATGGGCAGAGTGATGATGCCAAGAACCAATAACAGCTCCCCAGTTCTGCCACCAAAGCGTTTCATCCCCTTGGCACAGACGCCGAACCCCAGGGGCACGAGGAGGACAATTCCCTCCCCAAACTGTGCCTGTCCCCCGCCTGAACACGGGGGTGGACACGCCCTCACCTGTGCTTGCCTGGCAGGCGCATGGGKCCCAGCTCCACGTACCAGTCCTGTCCCTCAGGGCGGTATGTCTGGATCCGCCCCCCGACCTGGTTGCTCATTTCCAGAATGGTAACCTAAAAAATGTTGGTGGAGATTGGAAGCATTTGGGAAATGTCTGTTTCAAGCGAAACACTCCCAAAACAACATCCAGTGGCTGGGACAGGTTCCCTCCAGATGGCAAAGGAAGCACCTGTAGATCCAAACCCTTCTCTGTTGGCCAAGACCCCTCTGCCTATGGGGCAGTTTCTCATTTCCCAAGTCCTGGGTTRCATTTGGACACCACCGCCGGTGAGAAGGTTCCCGGGGTGGTTCAGAATCAAAGAGGGCTTTGAAAGAGGCCCCAATCTGTCCCTCCACACCTCRGAAACCCTCCTTGAGACTCATGGGCACCTTGGGATGGTTTGGAAACCCCTGCAATTTCTGCTGCCTTCAAGACAGAAYGTGAAGGGCTTGCTTGATCTGCAGGAAACAGTACTGGGTGAAATTATAGGAGCCAAATTGCCTTCCCTTCCTGACCCATTGCATTTCCTCCTCCCTCTCCAGCCTGGAAAACCTTCAGAGGAGGGAAACAAGGCCAGGACAACCTCGTAGACTTCCCACCGTGTGCCCGGCGTCCCGGAGCAGCTTGGCTGCTGTGAGCCCACCAATCCCCGCGCCCACCACGACCACGTGTGCCGGATGAGGTGCGGGCTCCAGCCCATCCTGGACGATCTCCAGCAGCTCCTCGTAGTCCTGGTCATGGAGACAATACTCAGGAAGGGATGGGAACCATTTGGCGCCCAGGAGACCCGCAAACAGGAGCATTTGGAAGAGGACTGGGGAGGAAAGAAGAGAAGAGAAGGGAATAAAACAGCCTCGGCACTCCAAGTCATTCCTGATGGCAAAAACTGACTTCAAGGACATTGATTTCCAAGCCCTAAGGAAGAACTGGGGTGGTTGTGAAACCCCTGGCACCAGCGGGTTTGTCATGGAAGGTGTCAAGGGGTGTCAGTGATGGCRATTCATTTTCTTTAAAGAGAAATCAAGACAGATATGACTTTTTATTTCTCCATAGTCACCTTCTGCCTATGCAGCTGCTGTGGTGAGTTCCCCAAATGACTTTGACCTCCTTACAATAAGCTCCTAAGCCTCCAAGAACAGTAATTAATGTCACTCATGTGTAAAGAAATGAGGCACTTTGTTGTCCCAAGTGTCCTTTCCCATACCTGGGTAAACTGGGAGGTTTTTATGTGAAGGGTGGAGAGAAGTGACCAGATCAGACAGACAGATCTGATGGAGACTTGCACAGACAGGAGATATGGAGWTAAAATTTCACAGAAAGATGAATGGGTTTGAGGGATGACCAGAGATGGGATTTCTCTTCTTTAAAATTTCTGAATTCAAAATTTTCTTCTTAATTTTAAAGAAGAGCATTTTAAAGAAACTAATTTTACTCTGCTTTAAAATTCCCTCCTCTAAAATTCTCTCCTTTAAAATGCCCCAATTTTAAATCCCCTCCTTTTAAAAATCCCTCCCAATTTAAAATTATTTCCTTTGAAACCACTGAGTCTTTGCAATGCCCACTGGGAGCCACAGACAGACCCAAAATGACAATTTCCACTGAACAGACATAACATTACTCAACATTTTCACAGTAAAAGAAAATTTGGGCACAGCACACACACACCCACATTCCCCCTGTGGGATTTTCCTAGTTTTGGTTTCTGTTCTCCATTATAACTGAAGAATAGCTTTAATTTTCTTTTCCTTCTCCCCAGTGCTGCCAATTTTCATCCAGGGAAAAAGAAAAGCTTTGGAAACCCCACTTTCGGCTGGAAAGTCCCTGGAAATTGTGGGGTTTTTTTGTTGAACAGCCCCAGAACTGTGACAGATCCAGGGTGGATCTGCTGGGAATCCACCTTGGAGCCTTTATCCCCCAACACCTGAGACGGGTGTTTCCCACAGCCCCTTGAGCTGATCCAGACACKGATCATGGCTGTAAAAAACATTGAGGAAGGATCTGCTTCACTTGTCCCACTAACAGTGGGATAAGGTTGCAATGGCCTGCCCTGATCACAGAATCATCACGGTTGGGTTGGAAAAAACCCATGGACCATGTGGAAGATCACAGAGATCCTGTTTGGAGAGCAGAGCAAACACCCTGAGATCACCTGGATCACCACCTTCCATCAGGTGTTTTTTGGGAAGATGTGGAGAAACCATTAATCTGGAGCATGGAGGTGTCCGCCAGGATGGCCCCAGAGACTCCAAGCTCATGCCTGTGTTTCCTGAAAAACCAGGATCATCCCACGTCCCAGATTTGAAGGGAAGTCTCCCCCTACTCACAGTGTTTGGRGCTCCAGGTGACCATGGAATAGCCCGGCTGGAGAAAGGGAGGTTTGTGGCACAGAGCTGGAACCAGATGGAACCCAGCCACCTAACCCAGGCACTGAAGWTGAAAGAAAACCAGCAAAAACCATAGGGAGAGCTCAAGATTGAGAGAAGTCACTCACCAATCCACGTCATTGTTCCAGGAGGAAGATGGATCGTCTGCTGAGACTGGAATTCATTTTATACCCTCRCTTAGGGGGAAAAAAAGCAACCTGGTGCTTCCAAAGAAACTTCTGCCAATCAGTGCAACCCGGAAGGGAGTGAAGTGGGATTTGTCATTGAAAGGGGAACTAGCAATTTAGCAGAGTCAGTTYCTCTGTCTTTTTTTTTCCCTTTACTCGCTGGTGTCTCCAGTTTGGACATCAGCCACCAATACACAGCATGTTTTGGGATGTGCCGTGATTACCCCAACAYGGTGACCGCACCCTGCTCCACCAAAGGCAGCAATTTCCCAGAAGGGAACAATCAAACTTGAGTTTTTTTCCTCGTATTGCACAAAGCCTGTTGAAATCTGAGTAAACATCATGGTGCTCCTTCTGAACCTGGGGATATCTTRAGCTGGCCTCCAAAATATCATTTCAGGGACGAAAATGAGCATTTCCAAGGAAAAATCATCTACTGGTTGCTCTTGGGTGTTGCACAGTWTTGGCTTGATCCCCTCTATTCCTTTAGAATAGAACAGAGGGGGTAAAGAAGTGTTTGGGGTGGGAAGGAGACCTTAAAGATCATTCAGAACTTCAGTGAAATGGCAAAAGCTTGGTGTTTTTCTAGAATTGAGACCAGCATTCTTCCAGAATGGAGACCRTGGACTCACCAAAGCATAATATACCCATCTGAGGAACAATCCCTTGGTTCTCGGATTGAGAGCCCGAGTCTCCTGCTTGGGCCTGACGCCCTCACTGGGCTTTATCCTGTTCAATCTCCACAAAACTGTGGGACTTCATTAAATGTGATCACCAAAAAGGATGGAGGAACACTGAGCCCAACTCTCAAAGTTTAAGCAGCATTTTKAAGACTCATTTCAAGAGTCTCTGCGGATTGCATTTATGGGATCTCTTGGTTTAGCTGGAACTGTGACCTGGAAACTGGGTGGTTGTGGTACTGTATTCAAGGGATCTTCTCAGGAGAAGSCACAATGTGGGTTTTGTCCAGAATTTTCCTTTCGGATGGAGTGTGGGGGTGTTTTTGTAGTTCCTGCAGGATTCTCAGTCTCAGGGCAATTTAACCTTCCCCAATCCCACATTGCTGGTGTTGCTGTGGGACAGYTGAGGAGGTTTGTGGTGTTTTTGTAGCTGCACCCTTGGTAGGGACAGTCTCCTCCAAAATGGTGATGRTTTAATTTCAGGATATTTTTCCTGCATCAAAGCCAAAACTCGGAACTAATTCCTTGTATCCCGTTCACCAGTTTCCTCGTAGTGTAGTCAAATTCCTCCTTGTCTTGGTTAAAATTGGGTGACAAACACCTGCAGAAAGTTTCCTTCTAAGAAAAACTGAAGGATTGAAGGGCTTTCTTGATATTTTTAGTCTTGGAGCACATCCCAATATAAGGAGAGCCACYGGCTGGATTCGAAAAAGGTAGAAGTTCAATTTTTTGTAAAAAAAAGCCTCTTGGTTCGGGTCTGGTTTTATGTTTTATGATTTGTGCTTCACTGGTTGTTCCCCTGTGGGATGTCAATGCTGAACTCCCTAAACCACTTTTTTTCTCCACCTGGAATAACAAATCCTGAGGGATCTGGGAACTGCATGATGAAGCTGGCATGGACACACATTCCCAGGAACAGCAGAGCGTTTGGAGGGAGGGCAGCTGGTTTCTCATTGTTCTGATTAGACTTTTATTAATACGTGTCCCAACAAGTTGCTTCAGGATCAGCATCGATGACAGGGATTTATTTTCTGGGAAGCAACAATTCTCCAGTTGCAAAAGTTGTCCCTCCCATCTTCCTGTCCCCATCAGTTGATTCCCTGAAGGTTACGGGAAGCTGAGTTTCCACCTGTCACCTGTTGCATCACAAGGCTCAGCGAAGGGTGGTGGGAGGGATGGAAACCCCAGGGAATCACTGGGTGGGAGAAAGGATGATGATTTCCTTCCAAATTRTTGTTTTCTGGTTTTAAGGTTGACTTTTCATAATGGAAGGAGYAGAAAAAAGTGGAATTTCATTCTACATGTCATGTGGGACGTTGAACGTGTGCTGGAGAGCACTAGGAATGGGGGAGGGTATTCACCTGRGAGCATTTCCCTGTGGAGATGAAAAAGGACCGCATGGGTAGAGCACAGGGCGGGAAAAGCCTGGGTGGATTTATTAACGAGGTAATTAGCCTTAATGAGTCTCTGGGCTGGCAGGCACAGGTTGGAGAGGCACAGGCAGGTCCTGTTGAGGAAAGATGCCTTTCAAAGGGTTATCTCGTCCTTCACTTCCTGCTCATCCAGAGGATTTTCAGGCTACACCTGTTGCATGTACTCATGTGACTCATGAGGCAAAACTTTTGGGGGCATTATTGAAGAAATGAATGCACCAGGGAGGAATTTCTTGGATGAAACTGTTCAAAATTGGGGTTATCCTCATAGRAAGGGCATGGAGTTGATGGAGATAGTCCAGAGGAGGCCACAGAGACGGTCCCAGGCWGAGGAAGTTGGGTTTCACCTGGAGAACTGAAGGCTCCTTATTGGGGTGACMTTACTGGGGCTTCCAGTGTTTGACGAGAGTGGATATGATGGGGACAAATAATGATCAGGGATAGGGAAACAAAAAAAGGACAAAAAAACTATATTTTAAAAAATAGTTTTTAGGAAAAATGTATGTCAGAAGTCGGACTTGAATCCACGCCTCCATTTGGAGACCAAAATTCCCCAAGCAGGGAAAGCAGGCACTTAAATCTGGTGTCTTAGACCACTCAGCCTTCCTGACACTGCCAGAGACCTTTTCCACCCTCCCCATCCTCAAGGATCCATCTTCCCAGCATCTAGGTTTTCCTGCTTCCTTTGCAGCCCCCCTTTCCCAATTTTATTTAGTTTTCCCAGCAATAAACCTCTTCCCAAGCTGTTTTCTATCCAAAGTGGTGTGGGGTGATCGGAAGAGGAAATCTGGAGCTGCTGGTCCCTGCAATTGCTCCCTGGTGGCTGCYGGAGCCCTTTGGGGACCCTGAGGATCTGGGGGTTCCTCCTGCCCCAGCCTGGGGTTTTAGGGCTATTTATCCTACCATTTTTATTCCTAGGGTTGTTATAAGCAGCTCACCTAGAGGATTGGTTGTTTTTTTGTTTGTTTGGGTTTTTTTTGTTGGTTTTTTTTTTGTTTGTTTTTTGTTTTGTTTGTTTGTTTGTTTTGCGGCGGGGACAACCTGTTTTCACCAAGGAAACTCAATTAGGGCCCGTTTTCCAGGTGTAAAACGCGAATTTCTTCTTGCCCGCTGGTGATAGGGCACCAGCAGTGTCCCCTCTCTCACCCGGAGGGGATCCCAGCACGACCTTTCCACGTTCCCAACACTCGATGTATCCCTGCTCCTGCTATCCCAACCTCCCTGGCAGAGCTTCCAGCACGGTCGGGGCTCCTCAAACCCTCTGGATACCCACGGGGGGACACCCGACACGGCGGGTGACAGGGCGGGGGCATGGGGGTGTCCCGTCTGCTCCCACGGCTCCAAAGGGCCCGCGGGCGGTGCGGGGAGGGCTCCGGGATTCCGCTGCCTCTAGAGGGCTCCGGGTAAGCGGAGCCGGTTCTTGGCCTCTCCGCTTCCTCCCGGATACCGGCTTGGGCTTCCGGAGCGGAGCTATGCCCGGCATCGCCTCCATTGTGTCCTGCTGCGGGAGGCTTTCTGGTGCTGGGGGTGCAAGGGGGTGTCTGGGCATCGCCTCCTCCCTGCCGGTTCAGCGTGTGAAGGGAGGACGCTGCTTCTAAGGAAAAGCCCCGTGGAAGCAGCTGCAGGCTCGGCCGGCAGCCGAGGGGCCGGGGACGGCAGGTAACGGGGGGAAACAGGAGCAGGGATGTGGTTCTGCTCCCAGCGGGGCCGGAGACAGCAGGGGGATTGCTCCCGGAAGGCGCAGCTCCTTTGGGGAGAGGACAAGGCATAGGCAGGATGGAGAGGGAGCCCTGGGCTCCGCAAGGATGGGCATGCTCCTAGGATACAGTCACCGGGCCCCATTACTGATTCCCGGTGGGATGGGGAGCGGGGGAACCGGGAGGCACGGATTCCTGTGGGATGGGGTCTGCAAGAAAGGCGGGGGGAAAAGCAGGCACCCTCCTGCCCGGCTGTTCCCGCGTTACTTCGGGGACGCTCAAAATAGTCCTGTATGGAGGGACTGGGAAAACCCGACATTCCTCGAAGTGACCACGGGAAAAGGATCAAAGCCCGAGCAGGAAGCGCTGTGTGGGGAATTCCTCGATTTCAAGGGATTTGTCCTCCTTTCAGGGCATTTTGGGGAGCCCGGTGGGAGGAATCTGCATTGTCCGGTGCTCCCTCCTGCCATGGAGCCTTGGGTGCTGCTGGATCCGCGGCAGAAGGCCCTGTACCGTGACGTGATGCACGAGAGCTACGAGACCCTCATGTCCCTGGGTAAGGACACCCAAAAAATCTCTCTTACCCTGTTGTATATCCCCCTATCTTTTCCTTGCTCCTAGCAGAGCAGTTTGGGAAGAGGGGCAGAGGCATTCAGGCAGGTTTCCAGGGGGATTTCCCCAAACCCCAGCCCTCTCCTTTATTCTTTTTCTGCAGGATAATGTTATATAGTATCTCCTAATTTAAATTGAAAATCCTGGCACAGGAGTGTCCTTGGCATCTCCACATTCCCAGTTCAAACCAGGATCAGGTCCCTGTCTCTGGGAGAACAGGAATTATAAGGGAAATCCTATTGCTGCCCCATTGTTTTAAATTCCACTCCTGCTCCAATCAGGGCCATGCCCTCCCCTTTCCTTCCTTCTCCCATTTCCCAGGAGCTCAGGGGATGTGAGAAAGCAAAATTTTTAAGGAGAATCCTGTTGCTGCTCCATTGTTTTAAATGCTACTACTCATGCTTTCACCTTTTCCTGTCTCTCCCCTTTCCCAGCAGCTCAGGGGCTGGTGAATGAAAAAGCAGCGGAGAATAGAGAATTGGAGAGCAGTGCCGGGCTTGGACCACACCCATGCCGCAGCCTGGAGCGGGAGAAGCCCCTCGGCTCCAACAGGCGTAAAGCAAAGCGCCCAGACAAAGCTGTGTCCTCTGGGACCCCTAAACCCACCACGCTCCCCAAACTCAGCTGTGCCAAACCTCTGCGTGGCAAAGGACCGGCCCGGGAGCGGCCCTTTGCCTGTGCCGACTGCGGGAAGAGCTTCCCGTGGGCATCACACCTGGAGCGGCACCGGCGCGTCCACACAGGCGAGCGGCCCTTCAGCTGCCCCGAGTGCGGCGAGACCTACAGCCAGAGCTCACACCTGCTGCAGCACCGCCGCACCCACACCAGTGACCGCCCGCACAAGTGCGGTGACTGCGGGAAGCGCTTTGCCGGTGCGGCTGAGCTGGCGGCCCACGGCCGTGGCCACACCGCCGACAAACCCCACAAGTGCGGGGACTGTGGGAAGGGCTTTGTGTGGGCATCGCACCTGGAACGGCACCGCCGCGTCCACACCGGCGAGAAGCCCTTTGAGTGCACCGAGTGCGGTGAGGCTTTCAGCCAGGGCTCGCACCTCGCCAAGCACCGCCGCAGCCACACGGGCGAGCGGCCGCACCGCTGCCCGACCTGTGGGAAGACCTTCTGCCAGAGCTCCGACCTGGCACGGCACCGCCGCACACACCTGGGCAGGAAGCCCCTGCGCTGCGGGGACTGTGGGAAGCTGTTCCGGGCTGGGCCGGCACTGGCACGGCACCAGCGGTGCCACCGCCGGGAGCACTCGCACCGCTGCGCCGACTGTGGGAAGGGCTTTGTGTGGGCATCCCATCTGGAGCGGCACCGGCGCGTGCACACGGGCGAGCGGCCCTTCCCCTGCGGCAGCTGTGGTGTGCGCTTTGCCCAGAAGGCTCATCTGCTGCAGCACCGCAAGACCCACTCGCCAGAGAGGCCGTACAAGTGCGGTGACTGTGGGAAGCACTTTGGGGAAGCCCCCCCGTTCCTGGAACACCAGCGTGGCCATGCTGTGCACAAGAGATACACCTGCGGCGACTGTGGGAAGGGCTTTGCCTGGGCGTCCCACCTGGAGCGGCATCGCCGTGTTCACACCGGCGAGAAGCCCTTCGAGTGCCCCGAGTGCGGTGAGGCTTTCAGCCAGCGCTCGCACCTYGCCAAGCACCGCCGCAGCCACCTCCCCAAGGCCACAGGGCCATCACCCCTTGCCAGGACACGGCTCGGTGGGGACACACCTGGAGCTCACAGCGGTGAGGAGCCCTGAGGACTAAGACCCCGCTCGGTACAACAGATGCAGAGAGAGGACTGAGGGAAAACTTGTCTTGGGGACAAGTCAAAGGACATCAAGTGACATTTGTAGGGCACTGGGGTGGGGGACAGGGGTGCTCCATCGTGGCACTGGGGGGGATTTATCTGCCCTGGTGTCACACTGCAGCAGTGGGTAAACATTGCACCTGCTGCAGTCCAGATGCCAGAAAAGGAACAACCTGTGGGGAGAAGGAGCCTATTCCTGAAGGAAACAGTACTTGGCTCCATCAGGGAGGGGTGGGGATATGAGGGCTGGTTCTGATGCRAAAATCCAATGGTATTCTGCCCACTTTGTGCTGTCAAGCGGGTGGGAGAAGGGGATGGAGGGGGCGGGATGCTCAGGGTGCGGCAGGAGATGCTGGCACAGGGCAGGAATAAACAGGGCAGGAATAAACTGGGAGCCCTGCACCTCATGGACACCTGTGTCTCCTTGTATTTCAACCCTGTGCTCCGATGCTTTTCCTGCCCCAGGCAGGAAACCCCGTGAGCACCATCCTCTTCCCCAGAGACAAAACCACACAGACACAGATGGAAGGGTTTTGCTTTTTGGCTCAACTACCTTCTACTTTATTAACTGTCACTCCAAGCCCAGGAAACCTAGTCTGGCTTCTCCAGCATTCACATCTTCATGTATCCCAACCTGCCCTAGGAGCATCTCCCGCAGAGTCTGGGGGGATCCCAGCAGTGCTGTGATGGGTACACGTCCCCAGGGCTCTTTTCTGAGCCATCTGCCTCCAAAAATCCCTGGGGAAGGGGATTCCCTGTGTGGTTTCACCCTGCCACTCACCCAAGTTGTGTCCCCCTGCTTATACCCTCCCTAACAGTGGGGAGGATTATAGGGAAAAGCATCTCCCCCCACCACCCTGAATGATCACAGGCCTCTCCCTAAATTCACCCTCAGCCTCCCACATCCCTCCTGTCCCCGTTTCCCCACAAAACCCCCTTGGCAGACACAGCTGCCCCTCCCCGTRCCCCCTCCCCACCGCTTCACCCCCCTCTGGCACCCTGACCCTCATTCCGGGGTATCCTGTGCCCCCCAAGCCCTTTCCCATCCTGGGGTGGGTGCACAGACCACCCTCCCATCTCAGCCATGGGTTGTCCCCGAAAGTGGAGGGGGACTCCATCCGGCCCCACCTTAGGAGCTGGGAGGAGCAACGGATACCCGAGGCTCTGGAGGGGCTGCAGCGTCGCTTTGCAGAGTGTCCCCCTTCCCAGGCCTCCACGCACCAGGGAGGAGCAGGTGAGCTTTGGCTGCCCAGCCCTCGGGTGCTGCAGAAGAGGAAGGCACGGGCTGCTGCTGGRAAGCAGAGCGGGGCTCCTCAGGCCAGAGCTCAGGGGGTGTGACCGAGCCCCCTGGTTCACCCTCCCACCACTCAGGTGGCAGCAGGGACAGGGGGCCGCGGGCACCGACGCTGTGCAGGCGCTGATGGGCTGCTAGGGCCGTACTGAGGCTGAAGCCTTTGCCGCAACTGGGGCACACGTGGTGCTTCTGGGGGCTGTGCTGGGTGTGGGCACGTTGGTGCCGGTTGCGATGGGAGCTGCGGCCAAAGCGCTTTCCACAGTGGGCGCAAGGGAAGGGCTTCTCCCCGGTGTGTGTGAGCCGGTGTCGGTCGTAGTGGGAAATCCAGGAAAAGCCCTTYCCGCAGAGCCCGCACTGGTATGGCTGCTCGCCGCGGTGCAGCCGCTGATGCCGCTCCAGCCCGGCCAGTGAGCCGAAGCCCTTCCCGCACTCGGGGCAGGCGTGGGGTTGGCCTGGCTTGGTGCCATGGGTGCGCCGGTGCRCCAGCAGCGTGGAGCTGACGGCGAAGCTCTTACCGCAGTCACCGCAGCGGAAGGGCCGCTCACCCGTGTGCACCCGCCGGTGCCGCTCCAGATGGGAGCTCACAGTGAAGCCACGTCCGCACTCCCCACAGCGGAACGGCTTCTCCCCGGTGTGCACGCGGCGGTGCCGCTCCAGGTGTGACACCCACCCGAAGCTCTTCCCGCACGCCCCACATGGGTATGGTTTGGCAGCTTCCTCTGTGGCCAGCGTGGCATTGTCAGCRTTGTCGGGTGGCTGCACGTGGCTGTGCCGGTGCTTGGCCAGGGCCACGCTGCAGCGGAAGCTGCGTGGGCAGTCTGAGCAGGGGTACGGCCGCTCAGCACTGTGCACGTGTYGGTGCTTGAGCAGCCCCGACCTGTGGCTGAAGTACTTCCCGCACTGCTCGCAGCGGTGGGACTGTGGCACGGTATTGGCACCGGCACCAGCCAGCGGGGTCTGCGTGGCCTTGTGCTTGAAGCGCTGCGGGTCTGTCTGGTGGTTGAGGCGCTTCCCGCAGTCGGTGCATTTCCGCGGAGCCGGCAGTGGCTCCTCTTCTGCCTCCACACCCTCCTCATCCCCGGCGGTGACTGTGCTGACATGG
Source organism: Malurus melanocephalus (assembly GCF_030028575.1). Lineage (NCBI taxonomy): Eukaryota > Metazoa > Chordata > Aves > Passeriformes > Maluridae > Malurus > Malurus melanocephalus. The sequence goes on from NW_026624387.1 coordinate 58,081, forward strand.
GTGCGCATGTGACGGTCCAGGTGGGAGCTCCAAGCGAAGGCCCGCCCACACTCGGTGCACCGAAAGGGCTTCTCGCCAGTGTGGATGCGGCGGTGCCGCTCCAGGTGGGAGCTCCAGGCGAAGGCCTTCCTGCACACGCCACACTCAAAGGGCTTCCCACCCAGGTGGCTCTTCTGGTGCCGGGCCAGCGCTGCGGCGTCGGCAAAGCTGCGGCCACACTGGGGGCAGCGGTTGGGATGGACGGCGCCGGGCGCGTGCGTGCGCCGGTGTGTGAGCAGCGATGAGCTGACGCTGAAGCGGCGCCCGCACTCAGGACAGCCGTAGGGCCGCTCGCCCGTGTGCACGCGCCGGTGGATGGTGAGGTCGGAGCGCTGGATGAAGCCCTTCCCACAATCGGGACATGCATGTGGGCGGTCTCCACTGTGAATTTTCTGGTGCTTCACCAGGGCCGATTTGTGGCTGAAGGTCTTCCCACACTCGCTGCAGGTGTTGCCAGTGTGGCTCTCACTCCGGCTCACGGTGAGCTGAGGGTGCTCCTTGTCCACGTTGGGCTTTTCCTCAGCACGTTCTTCCTGAGACAGTTCATGCCCTGCTCCTGCTCTGTGCTCTGTGGGCAGAGATAGCCGGATAGAATGGAAGAATGAGAAATAAACTCCCAAATTGAGTTGGAAACATTCCTTTATTTGACATTCCTTTGTTCAATGCTGAAGGTACTCTGGGATCACTCCCCCAAAAAAATCTAAACTTTGAAATAGTTATATATTTTAGCAAAAAAAGGAATTGGCGCTCACTGCCTTGCAAGTTATATAGTTCTCCTAATCTATTAACATTCTACCTTCTATTGGTTATTGATTTCTCGCTTCTCACACCGATTGTCTACATTTTCTGCCTTTTTATGACCTTTTTTCCCAGAACGGGCATCTGTGGTTTATGYGGGGTGTTTTTGTATTTCATACATTCTGCATTCCTGGCGTCAACAACAAATTGCTCTGCCAGGTTTTGTTAAGTTCCTGCTCCAGGAGGAACTTCCTGGAGGATGTTCAGGAGCATCTCCACAAACTCCAGGAGAAAGTTCCTCCTCCAGGTCTGAGAGCAGTGTGCTAAATTTTTAATCTGTTTTTCTAACCCTGAGTTTGCCCATCACCCATTACCTATTTAATGGATTAAATCCCTCCTCAACAATTTTCCACACTGCTCCACAGGCTCATTTTTCAATAGATACAAATTGTTGGGTAATTCCAGGGCTGGGAACATGAAAAGGTGGTGGGAAAAGGAAAGTGAAGGGGGAACCCTTCTCCTTTTCACTCCACCTGTTTTAGGGAGGAATGGACAGCAGAAAAACCCCTACCGCATGTACAGGAGCAGGATCGGAGCCTCACCTGCAGCAGGGGTATCCCGGGATATGTGGAGATCCAGGGCTGTTGCTTCCTCCCCATGGTCCAGGCGGGACAGCAGGTCGGGCTTGGAAACGGGAAATTCTGGAAAACAGAATTTGTCATCCCCAGAGCTTGAGTTTGTGGGGAAAACCAGAGTTTTCCTAACTGTAGGAAGAAGGTTTAGTGCTTTCCTCTATGAGAAAAAAAAAAAAAAAAAAAAAAAAAAAAGAAAAAGTTGATTCCTACTGCTCCCCCTGCCTTTCCGCATCCTCCTTAGGGAGCAGTGGGTGGGTGAAGATCCCAATCATTAATTTATTATTATTCCTGAAGGTCCGGTTGGGAAAAGGGGGGTTTGCAGGTGCTGCCTTGCCCTGCACCACTTGCATCCCAACAAGGTGGGATCATCCCTCCCAAGCCCAAATTTTCTGCTGGGAAGGGGTGGGGCTTCTCACCCAGTGCCATCAGCGTCTCGTAGCTCTCCTGCATCACGTCGCGATAGAGAGCTCTCTGTCGTGGGTCCAGCACCACATAGGGCTCCATGACCAGGCTCTGGGAACCCAGAATGGAGGATTAGGCACTGAAAATTTAATGGATAATTATTCCCTAAAAAGCCAGTGGGAAGGCCAAACTGGATCATGGTGTGGGATGGGCAGTGAACAAACCCTTCCATCCTTCCCCCCACAATCCTGCAGGAAATTCTCACCTTTTGCCCCTACTGCCTGAGGAACTTTCTTTTGTTGTAAAAAATAACAGGCAGAAAAAAGTAGAAAGGGAAAACAGAAATACAAAGATTCCTTAAAAAATAATTGAAAAGGCAAAAAGTCCATCCCAGGAAGAACAAGTTTCTGTCACCTGCAGACAAGGCTCTGCTGAGAGATCCAGACCCTAAAATTCATTTTCACTCAAATTTTACCAACACAGTTCACTCCCAACACACCAAACACTGGGTGCTCATCCCCAGAGTGTAGGAATCTGTTTCACAGAGAATCACGTCTCAAATTTTCCATATCATCCTCACCCCCCCTCACCCTCCCAGAAATCATTCCTCGTGCCCAAAATGGAGAAATCGCCCCATTATTTCCCCATTATCCCCTGAGCCTTAGAGGGAAAACCAGTCTTTTTCCCCAGCGGTAGGAAGAGCATTTGATGCTTCCCTTTTCGAAAATCATGGAAATGCAAATTCCCATTGCTCCCCCCACTGTTCCTCATCCTTCTCGGGGAGCAGCRGGTGGATAAGGATCCCACTTATTAATTTCATTTTTGTTCATTTATTATTATTCCTGGCGAACAGGTTTGGAAAAGGGTAGGTTTGCAGGTTCTGAATAACTTACTGATGCCGGGAATAAATGACCGATTTCCAGCACAGATCCCTCCTGCTACTTTTCCCTTTATTTTTATGTATTTTGGAGCCCCCACCAGCACTTCATCCTGCTTCATTGATTCATCGGTGTTTTGCCATTCTGCTGAAATAAAATAAATGGAAACAAAGGGGTCGACACGTCCAACAGGAACCCACCGAGGGGAGAAAGACAACGGGGTGGATTTTGGCCGGGGGGAAGGGAGGGGGGATGGAGGAGGCGTTGGGGTTTTTTGTATCATTTTCCCCCTTCCCTGGGACTGAAGGAGGCAAAATTCAGGACCCTGAGGGGAGGATGGAGGAGGGAAGGACGGGGATGGGGAAAACCAAGCCATTTTCTACCTTTTTTTCCACATCCCAACCCGAATCCCCCGTTACCTGCAGGTCCGGCTCGGGAGGTGATGTCGGTAAGGGCCCCCCCGCCTTTTTCCCAAAAYAGCCCCTTTTCTCCCCAAAAGTGGGGAAGCGCACGTGGGGAGGAGAAGAGTACCTCCAATATCCTAAGCGTTAAGAGTTTTATAAAAGGTAGGAAGAAAAGAGGAATTTTTTAAAAAATGGRAAAAAAAGAGAGGGGGAAAAAGAGGGAGATAAGGGCTGCGCACAATGGCCGGGGCCCTCTGGCGGCAAGAGCCGTGGGTCTGGGCGGAAATTAAAAAAAAAAAAAAAGAAAAAAAAACCCCAACACTTTTCACAGTGAAAAAAAAAAAATGCACTTTAATGTCATGGTGGGCTGTTTTCTTCCTGAAAATGTGAGGAAAAAAAGTGGTTTTGTGGTTCTCCTGCCCCTCTGTGGGGATGGGGATGAGCCCCAGAGTAGTTTTGCTTGTGGGGCTCGGAGAGTGACCCCCAAAAATGTATTGGTGCTAAACACATCAAGGATCCTTTTGGGGCAAAACCCCCTAAGTTTGGGGCAACGCCCCTCTAAATTTGGAGCAGGGGGAGGTACTGGGGGTGTTTTAAGTAGTGTACGCTGAGGGAAAGGGGCTGCGGGGCTATAAGGACCCGCCCAACGCGGCGGCTGCCGCGACCTTTCACAGCAGGGAAAGGGGCGGAATTGGGGGTTAATAGGGAAGTTTTTTGTCAAGGGGGACACGTCGCGACACCAAGGAGCTCTCCCGCAAAGTGCTTAGACCCGATGAGCATTTTGGAGCACATCGTTCCTCCCCCATCCCCCCGCACGGCTAACGGCTTTGCCTCCCGACAGGCCGCGCGGCTGGCTGCCCTCACCCAAGATGGCGCCCAAGGCTTCAGCCGCAGGCGCCATCTTGAGTCGGGCCCCCCGGGCAGCAATGGGGAGGAGGTGGTCGCGGCCATTTTCCTTCGCGTCCTGCCTGAAGGCGAAGCGGCCATTTCAGAAGAGGGCAGATCCGCTCTGACCCCAAATTGAACAGTTTTCACCCCAATTTCTGCCCTCCCCGACCCTATGGTAACAAAGTATTTCTTCCCCAAAGACAATCTCATGACAGGCAGTGACGAAACCTAAAGAAAAGCAGGGAAATGGTGCTGCTGCTTCCTGTTCCATCTGTCTCATGCAGGAGGGATGCTCCCAGCAGGGATTTATATCCCTAAATCCCCTTGGAAAGGGCAGACGAGCGGGCGCAAGGCGGTTTTGGGGTAGTTTTTGTACGTCTTGAGGTTTTGAGTAATTTTTTCCTGAATTCAGGTTTCTGGAGCAGATCTGTGACACTCGTGGTGACATGACAGAGAGGCTGATGCTGTGAAAGCCACCCCGAAACCTCTCCACTCTCGCCTCCTCATGCCAGAAAGCCCCCAACGTCCTATAAAGAACCGCAAAACAACCATAGGGCCCTCTGCATCCCCTCCTTACTATCAGGGATCTGGGATCTTCCTAAAACCTATAGGGACCGCCCCCCTCCCAGCAACCCTATGGACCCCCTTAACCCCTGCCCCGCCCCATCCCTAAAGCGACCCCAAAACACAATGTACAGACCCCGGTAAAGCCCCTCAATCTCATATGAATTCCCCAAAGCCATCCTGTAGACTGTGATACATCCACCCTAATCCTACAGGGTCCCCCAAAAACCATTCTAGAAACCCCCGAATCCTAAAGGGACGGACTCGAAAAAAATATTCGATACCCCTCACCTATTCTACGGGGACTAAGACATGCAACCTCCCCCTGCACCCTTCAAGGAGTTCCCGCGTCCGAGCAGCCTGTAGGTGTATCCTTTCCTCTCCCTGTACCCCATAGACTCCGCTAAACCTTCTCAAATCCTATAGAGCTCCCCTACCCCGCCCACAGTGCCCTCCAGGCCCTTGCCGCGCTCCACGCGACCTGCGGGCCCCGTCTTTTCCTGCGCWCCCACAGCTACGGCCCCCTCAGCGCCTCTCCCGCCCACCCGCTTGGCGCTCCATCACCACGCCCATTCTGTCCCCGAGCAGCGCCGAGCACGCCCAGCCTCCGTTCCGCGCGGCGCAAACCGCGCCCCTCTCCTTCCCCCGCGCAGGCGCAGCGCTCCTCCTCGGCCGTCAGTCGGGCGGCGGTGCCGCGCGGAGCGGACGTGCACGGTTCGGGAAGTCGCTGCCGTCACCGGCGCCACGACCGGGGCCGCCACCGGTGCCGCGGCCGCCATGGAGGCGCCGCCCGCGCCCCCCGCCGCGCCCCCCGCGTCCTGCAGCGCGGCGCGGAGCCTGCAGGACGAGCTGACGTGCCCCGTGTGCCTAGAGTACTTCAACGATCCGGTGCTGGTGGCCGAGTGCGGGCACAACTTCTGCCGCGCCTGCGTGACCCAGTGCTGGGAGGACTCGGCGCGGCGCCTCTGTTGCCCGCAGTGCCGCGAGCCGGTCCCGCAGCGCCTCTTCCGCCCCAACCGCTCCCTCGGCAACATCGTGCACATCGTTCGCCAGCTGGGGCTGCCGCCGGGGCCCGCCGAGCCGCCGCCGGGGCCGCCCGCGCCCGCGCCGCCGCTGCCCGCGTCCGCCCCGTCTGGCCCGCCGGGACCGCCGCGCTGCCCGCGCCACGGGGAGCCGCTGCGGCTCTACTGCGTACAGGACCGGCGGGCCGTGTGTGTCGTGTGTCACCTGTCCCGCGAGCACCGCGCCCACACCGTGCTGCCCGCCGAGGAGGCGGCCCACGCCGCGGAGGTCAGTGTCAAGACCACCCCTCCCACACCGCGCTGCACAGGGCCCGGCATGGAGGGAGAATAGCGAGGACTCCCCTCCCGAGGGGGCGGTGGGGCATCGGGACCSCTTCCCCCTATGGGGAGAGCACTGTGAACCCCCCCGTGCTGTTGGGGGGCAGTGAAGACCCCGCCCCCTCACGGGGTACGTTTTGGGGTGCAGGATTCACCCAAGAAATGGGGGAAGCAGTAAGCGGGGAGAGCATCGGAAACACCTCCACCCCTGACTGAGGGTGCACAAGGAGATGTCACGGGGTGAGGGTGCGCCAGGGACTTCCCCTCCATGGGGAGAATCGCCCTTTGGGTGCAGTGGGAACCCCCAATTCCACAGGGGAGTACAGAAATGAGCCCCCAGTCTCCCRCATGTGTGGGGTGCAGTCGGGACCCCGCTGACATATTCTCCCCTTGATCTGGGGCTGTTGGGGGGCAGTGAGGGCCCCCGCAGGCTGTGTGGATCTCACGGGAGATTCTCTCCCGTAGCGGGCGCAGCTCCCAGGATTCGGGGTGCAGAAGGAACTGAATCACCCCAAAACCCACCCCGTGGTGGGTTTTGAGAGATCGAACTGGCTTGGACTGGGAGGATACTGGGAAAGGGGCGTCCTGGGCGGGGCACCTCAGTGCGGGGGTGATAGTGCGAAATCCCACCAACTCTCCAAAATCTGTTGCTCCCCCTTCCTGGGGCAGGAACGAACTGTAGGCTGGGTATGGGGCGGGGAACAGGGAGTTATCTATCCTCTCCGTCCTGATCCCGATCTAGGCTGGAAGTGGTGTAGGACCCCCGCCCCGGGAGCCGCCTGTCCTCCCCCCACCCCCAACCCGAGGGCGCTTGAGGAGTGACGCAGAGCGAAAATGGAGCCCTCCCAGGCGGCGCTGAGGCTYCCCCATGTCGCGATATGGGGCGTTTCGTGATCATAGTGGGGAACAATCACTAACGAAGGGCGCAAGGGCTCGGTGTGGGCAGCCAGGCCTAGCTGCTCGAGGCGGGAGCAGCGGATCCAGAGGGATCCAAGATGACGGACGGAGGCGATGTCGCTGCGCAGTGGCAGCAGGAGTAGGGTGGCACCAGCATGATCTCGAGGGATTGGGGAAGGGGATTGTGGGATCATTAACCACCACATCCCACCACATAATACTGTTGTTATTAAATTCTTGTAGGGGGATTTTTCTCGGAACTGCCGCAGTTCCTCTTCCAGGGATGCTGGTGCTGTCCTCCCAAATCTGGGAGTTTGCCCTTTATTATAGGATGCAAATGTTCTTAGGCAGATCCAGGCTGTTGCTCCTTGGGATTTTTTTCCCCCTTGTTAACCTATTCTTATGAGTTTTTAATAATTGGTTGTCATTAGCTTTTTCCTGATATTTGCTTTAATCTCGTAGATAAATTCCAAAGGCAGCAACTCCTGGCACTTAACAGTCAAAATCCTTGTATTTTATGTTTTAGTTATAAAATCATTGGATTTATTTGCCCCCAAGCCCAGCTGCTGTTTGCAGGGTGTTGCTGAGGCTTTTCTGCTCTCCATGGAGGTCAAGCTATGTAAATGAGGATGAGTTTAAATAATTAATTATTAATTTAATGAGCAGTTTGGAGGCAGCGGTTGCTCTTCTGGTGGGGGGTGAGGCAGAAGAAAATCTATCCTGATTCTGAGGCACCTTGAGGAGGGCGAATGTGGGAGGTAATCTCAGGAGGAGGACGGGGTGGGCATTTGTTTTGTGATGGGCAGCTCAAATTGACTTTAATTGATTGGGGCCTTTTTTTTGGAGTTTTTGGGCTGGTTGTGTGAATTCTGGAGTTTTTGGCACAGTCTGAGGTCAGAGTTGAGGGGAGCAGGGCAGCTGCTGGTTCCAGCTGCAATAAAGTTCCAGACTGGGTGAATTTGGCCATGTTAGCAGTGGCAGCCCTTCGCTTCCGATTGCCCATGGGAAGAATTCCCAATGAATCTCTTGGTTCTGCTTCCAGGAGGTGCCCCAGGAGCACTTGAGCTCCCTGAGGAAAGGACGTGAAGAGGCCAAGGCCGAGCGGGAGCGGCAGAGCGAGGAGCTGCTGGTGAGTGCTGGGGATCCCAGAGCACCCATCCATGAGGATCCACCTCACTTGGKGGTTCCCTGAGCCCCCCATCCATGAGGATCCCGCCTCACCTGGGACTTCCCTGGCTGTGGGAATTTGGTCCCACCTTGGGGGGTTCCCCCTCCCTGTGGGAATCCCAGCCTCCAGAAATTCTGTCTCTCATGGGGATGATACCCTGAGCTCCATGGCCACAGGGATCCACCCTCACAGGGATCTTCCCTGTGGAATTGCAGAAGCAGACAGAGGTGGAGCGGCAGAAGATTGTGGCTGAGTGCAAGGAGCTGCGGGCGTTCCTGGAGGAGAAGGAGCAGCTCCTGCTCTCCCGGCTGGAAGAGCTAGAGAGGGACATCGGGCGCCGAAGGGACGAGAGTGTAGCCCGGCTGGCTGAGGACATTGCCCAGCTGGACAAGCTCCTGGCAGAGCAGGGCGGGGACGGTGGGACAGGGAACACACCTGGCGAGGTGGGACTCCTGTTTTGTCTCCATGCAAAAAAAATCCTGTTTATGGACACAGAAATCCCTTGTATTGGGCAAAARTATCCTAATGATGAGGACAAAACCTGTTTATGGGGGTGGAAATTTCATTTGTGGGGGTGACAAAAAAATGCTGTTTATGGGGTAAAAAAGGTTGAAAAAGGTTCTGTTTATGTGGGCAAGAATTTCCATGTATGGGGCAAAGTATTTCCATTTCTTGGGGAAAAAAATACTTGTAATGGGGTCAGAAATTCCATTTATGGAAACAAAAATGTCTTTATGGGGATCAAAGTCCCTTTGTGGGATTCTTCCCATTTTTGGGGAGGATTTTGAGATCTCTGAGGTAGGAGAAAGGCCGCTTCTAACAAATTGCTTTGGGTTTTTTTCCYCCTGCAGGGTGTCATCCCGGCTGGGAGCAGGTGAGTGAACTGGGAGGCTCTGGCTGCAGGCAGAGCTGGCATTCCCAGCCCTTCCCAGGGGGAAATTCTCTGATTTTGGGTCCCTGACTCCCATGTCTCCACAGCCTGGAGAGCTGGATATTCCTCAAGCCTGAGCCCGGCTTTTCTGAGCTGGAGAAGAAGCTGAAGAGCTTTTCCCAGAAGAGTGCAGTGCTCAAGGAAGTGTTGCTGGAATTCAAGGGTGAGCTTGGCAAGAGCGTTCCTGGAAAGAATCCCTGCTTCCCAGCCAGGATCCCACATGGAAGTCCCCCAAGATCAGGGCTGGGATGGAGCCAGGCTCTTATTCCTCCCTGGGCAGACTGGGAGAGCTCTGAGCTGTTGGAGCCTTGGCTCATCCCAGGGAAAAGGTGGCAAAGTGGTGATTTTCCTGGGATTTGAGTGTGGAAATGTGGAGCAGGGATCGTTCCTGTGGCTTGGGCAGTTCCGGAGGCTCCAAGGGCTCAACCGCTTCCTTCTCTTCCCGCAGAGAACCTGCGCTTTGAGCTGGAGAACGACACAGGTGAGGCTGTTGGGATTGGAATGAGACCCCCCCTTTTTCGGGGGTTTGCACAGAACTGACTGGGATTTGAGGCCGTGACCTCCATTTTCCAAGGGTTTGCATGGAATTGGTTGGTCTTKGGGGTGTGACTTCCCTTTTCCAAGGGTTAAGGTTGGAATTGCTGGGCTTGGGTTCCATGTGGGCTCTTCAGGATGCTACAGGTGACTCACCTGCGTCCTTCCTGTCAGGTTTGAGACACGGACAATGGATCAACGCAGGTGGGACAATGATCCCAGTGGTGAATCACCTGTGTTGTCCCCATTGAGCTTGGGACACAGACCATGGGTTGGTCTTCACACAGCAGGTGTGACTGATCCCACAGGTGACTCACCTGTGTTGTCCCCCTTGGGTTTGGGATGCAATCCACAGCTCAGTCCCACCAGAATTCCACAGYTGACTCATCTCTGTCTTCCCTGGTGAGTTTGGGACATGGTGGTGAGTTGAGCCCACTAATCACCCAGGTAACTGCTCCCTTTTTCCTCTCCAGGCGATCTCTCCCTGGACCCTGACACGGCCAACCCCTACCTGGTGCTGTCGGAGGACAAGCGGAGTGTGCGGCTCCGCGGGGCCCCCCAGGAGCTGCCGGCTCATCCCAAACGCTTCGACTATGCCTTCTGCGTCCTGGCCTCCGAGGGCTTCTCTGCCGGCCGCCACTACTGGGAAGTGGAAGTGGGAGATGGGGAGAGCTGGGTGCTGGGAGCCGCTCGCGAGTCTGTGCGCCGCAAGGAGAAGGTTGACTTCGCCCCCGAGGAGGGAATTTGGGCGGTGGGGCTCAACTGGAAGGGCAAAAATTGGGATCAGTACCAGGCGTTCACCTCTCCCGAGACACCACTGTCCCTGTGTGAGCGGCCACGCAAGATTGGGGTGTACCTGGACTATGAGGGCGGGTGGGTGGCGTTCTACAACGCTGACAACATGGCTCCCATCTTCACCTTCACCGCCGCCTTCTCTGAGAGGATCTTCCCATTTTTCTGGCTCTTCTACGTGGGCTCCTCTCTGTCCCTCTGCAATTGAGCCCGCCCCACTCTTGTGTGTTGTTCCCCTCTCCCCCATCATCCTTAAGTTTTCCTTGGCTTCCAAACAAAACGCCCCAAATCCTCCCCTTGGTCATTCAGGGGGACCTTTTTTTCCTGTTGCAGTTAAAAGTTTGGAGTCTTTTTACCCCCAGAATCTTCCTCAGGGGGCATTGTGTGGGTGAGGGGGGCTGCTTGAGTACCCCCTCCCAGTTACTGGTTGAACACCCCTGCAGTTCATTTTGTGTTTTTCGTTAGAGTTGGAGCCCCATGTAACAGGGAGAGGCCAATCCCATCCCACCTTGAACTGTAGCCAAAGCTTTGCATTGTTCCTCCCCCCTAAAATGCCATGGGGGAAGGAGGGGTCTCCTCCCAGCCCCTCCAGTTTGGACACCATTGCTTTGTGGGTCATCTTTTAGCCATCCCATCCCCCCTGGGGAAAGGGCCAAGCCCATCCTGCTGTCGCTGAGTGACCACCCCATCTCCCCTATTGCCCCCTCATTTCTCTCCCTCCTCCCTGCCTTTTCCCCACGTTCTTGTGCCCCAAGTTCCCCCATTGCCCTCCACGTCCCTCTTAGGCCCCCCATCAGCCCCTCCCTTCTCGCTGTCTCCTCTCCCCCATTGCCCCCCCATTTCTCTCCTCATCCCCCCATCTCCCCCTTGCTTCCCGCAAACTCTGAGCCCCCAGAGCATCGAGATCCTGGCAAGGGGACATGGATATTTGGGGCCACCCCAGACCCAGGCTGGGGTCTGCCGTGGGCTTTTGGGAGGCCGGGGGGAGTCCCTGTTCTAGGTGTGATATTGCCCTTGCCCGCTCCCCTCGTCCTCCCCCCACCCCCCCCGCTGTTTGTGTTCCTTGCCCTGTCACTGTTAGTGGGGAAATAAAAGTTGCTGTGCAAAAAAAACCCTAAAACCTGATATTTTTGGGAGTTTTTGGTGCTCGGGGGGAGGAGGAAAAGCTGCTCTGGAGGGAATGAAAACAGGGACACGCTCTTGTCCCCAGCCTGCTGGCATGGGGCACAGTGGGGTGTTCGGGGCACTGTGCGTTCACTGAACGGTCCCAGCTTGGAGCTTCCAAGTGTCTCTTAAGTTCAAATTCTGGTTAAAATCAGAGTTTTAAATGGAAATTAAAGGAAGGTTAAAGRAAAAGTTTGGAGCAGTGAAAGCTCCCAGTTTGAGGGCATACCCTCATTGGGAGGCCCCTCTCATCCCTGTTGGGGTCCCCAATTCCTGAGTGTTTGGTGTCTCCAGCCCCTCTCCAACACCTTTTCCTGTGCCCAAACACCCAAATCTCACTTTTGTATCTCCATAGAAATCTGCCACCAAATCCCACTTTTACCCAAAATAAGTCTTTATTGAAGATCCAGCTGGGGCAACATTGCTGGGCTYGAGGGAAGCTGGGATTTGGCAGAAAAACTGGAGATTTTCCCCAGGGATTTGGCTGAGAAAATGGGATTTCGCCCAGGGTTTGCAGCAAAAATTGTAATTTTTCCCCGTTTTGCTTCTCCCATTTATTATTGGCACCCGGCGATGCTTCAGGGACCAGCACTGTCCCCGATCCTGCTCCAGTCCCCAAATGGGGGATGAGCCCCTCTAGGACCCCCCACCGCCCATTCCCTCGCCTTGGCATGTTCCTGGATCGTGCCCACCGTCCCTCCCCCGATACTCCGGCGGGGTCCTCCCTGTGTTCCCCCTGCTCTCCAGGACGTCCCCAATCAGCTCCAGAGGTTCTATTGGCCCAGGGGGCTCTGGGTACCGCTGGATTCCCTCGGACTTGGGGGGTCCCCCAAGTCCCTCAGGGTGGCTCTTGCTCTTGTGGGCGGTGACATTGTCCCGCTTTTCGAACCTCTTCCCGCAGATGTCACACGGGAATTGGTAGAATGAGTCGGCATCGTGTTTCCTCATGTGCCAGTTCAGGGAKGCTTTCTGGCGGCAGGTGAAGCCACAGATCTCACACCTGGGGGAGATCCCGGCAGACGTAAGAAACCTCTGGGACGAGGCACAGGCAGAAGTGGCCCCGCTGCGCTCGGGGCTGGAACGTGCCGTGCGATGACGTTCCAGCGGCCTCCTAGCATGAGCGCGTTGGGACAGGAGTCCTTCATTACGTCCCTTCTGATTAACCTGCTCCTAATTAAACACAGCCCTGGGGCTGCTGGATCTTGGCACAGCCAGGTCCAAGGGCTCTCCAAACCTCRGGAGAAATCGCAGCCTGACTTTTGGCTGGATGCCACATGCTGAGGAGCTGGTTTTGGGTTGGAAAGGGTGGGAAAAGGCTTYGAGGCTGAGCAGAGTTGCAGGGACGGGAGTAGGACTTACTGGAGGGGTGGGAATGGGACTGGTATTTACTGGAAGCACAGGGATGAGACTAGGACTTACTGGAAAGATGTCAATTGGACTGGGACTTACTGGAGCGGCTTCTCCCCGGTGTGGATCCGTCGGTGGATGATCAAATTGCTGCTGGTGCGGAAGGAGCGGGCACAGAACTCACAGATGTAATCCCGCTTGTCTGGGAGCGAAGGAAAAGGCATCAGGGTTTGTCATGCCTGGAACAGCCCTCAGGACACGCTTTGAGAGCAGGGAGACTTTCCGGCATGGGAACGSAGATGATCAGGGAGAGATTTGGGGAGCTCAGGGCAACAGTGACAGCTCCTACGGATGGTGATTCGGGAACGGGTGGCCCTGGCCCAGTGGGGAAGGAGGTGTGACTCGGAYGGGGGCAGGTGGAATCCGTACAGGAGGTGTAATCCCCTTGGGAGGAGCCACGATCCATACAGGGGAGTTGTAACTCCTACMGGAAGATGTCCAGGGAAGTGTAATCCATAGAGGAGGAGGCACGATACCTGTGGAAATGCCCCACTCACCACTGTGCAACTTCTCGTGCTCCTTCAGGTGCTTCTTGAAGTTGAAGGATTTCCCGCAGGTGGGCTCAGAGCAGGTGAAGGTTTTCCGGTGCACATGCTGGTACTTCTGATGGTGCTGCCAGGGGAAAAAAAAAAAATGTTAGCTCCTGATTCCAGCTGCAGGACACTCCACCCGGGCTCCCCAGCACTCCGGGAAGAGCTGGTCCCTCCGGGTGCTCACGTTCAGGTACTGGCGGTTGGAGAAGATTTTGCCACAGCCCTCGAAGTCGCACAGGAGGATCTCACGCTTTGCCGCCTTCCTGCCAGACAAAATGTGGGGAAAATAACTGGCATAAAGAAGAGTTGGAAAAATGGTGGGAAATCCATCTGGCCCCTGCTCCATCTTCTTCTTCCACCTTCCCTTTTTCCCACCCATAAAATCTAAAATGAAGCAAATAGTCCCTTTCAGAATCTCATGATTGTCCCCCCATGGAAGAGCTGAGCTTCTCTTCCCAGGAATGCCCTGGAAGCTTCTCTGGCCCCTTTTCTCCTCTTTCCTGGTACCTGATCCTCTTGGGGCCGATCTGAGCGATGTCCTCGTCACTTCCCTGTGGTTGCTGCTGGCAACTGCAATGGGAAAGAGTAATTTGAGCCAAGCCTTGGCTTCCCCTCGTTGTGCCCACGCCCACAGCGAAGACACCAAAAGATTCCTGCACAAATCCCGAATGAAATCATCCTCGGGACTTGTATTTCTCCCATTTTTCCTCCACTAGAGCAGGACACGCTGGAACAAACACATTGTTCGGGCATTAAAATAGGAATAAATTGTTTATTGTTCATTACAAAACCCTTTTCACATGGTTTTGTATGTGTCCCAGGACACTGAAATTGGCTTCAAGCCTGGTTTGATCTTTAATTCATCCACAGTTCCCTGGAACCAGCAACTATTCCTGTCCGTTGCCCTGGAATTAAGGAAAGAGCCATTCAAAGTGGATTAAAGTGGGGTTTGGGGAGGAGAAATAATGGGATGGTGAGACATGCCAATGCCCAAGCCTAGATCCAGCCTGGTGCTTGTCCCAAAGCTCTTAAATTAAAACAGGTTTTATCAGCTCAGGCTGGCTTTACCTGAGGGAGGGATAAGAGGAAAAGCCTCTTGACATCTGGAAGCTCCTGCCTGCTTTCGTCATAAGCCTGGATTCTATCTCCCATTTTCTACTCGCTGTGACAAAAGAGGAGGAAAAATGAACCAAAAAATTAAAAATACGATCCGTGTCACCAAACTCAGCCCAAAAAGGAGYGAGCTGAAGCTTAGGCTTGGCTTTCGGGAAAGGGTGCAGAGCTGCGAGACCCTGCCGATGCCTCAGGAGAGCCACTGGCCCCTGGGTATAACGCTGGACACATTTAGAGGGCTGGACCCTGGGGTTTGGGATGGAAATCAGGCAGAACTCAGAAAACTCCAGAAAACCCCACACTTAATTCACTTTTGGCCTCAAAGGATGGCCCAGACTCAACCCAGACTGTTCCACCCTCGCATTAGATTTGGGAGCCTGGGATCTGCATGCCCAGTGATGGCAGGGAGAAGAGCAAATTCCAAGCATTACCTTCAYGGATTGGATCTCCAGGAAGGGTGGTCCCTCTTCCAGCCACATCTGGGGTGTTTCCAGAGCTGCCAGGAGAAGCAAGGGGCTTAGCATCCTTAAAGGAGCTGCTCAGAGGGGAAAGTGATCAATCAAAGTCATAAGGGAGCCGTACAACACTCACCTGGGAAAAGGTTTGGGATGGGTTTGGTGCTGAGCCCATCTTTCAGGGGATAGACCGAGTTATGGCTGATTCCAAGGAAAAGGGGGATTTTACCCCCTTGTTTCAAAAGTGTAAGAAAATCCATCCAGGTGAGGTGTGTAGGTGCGTTGGATCTGAAGGCACGCGCAGACCAACCCCCAACCCAAATGTCCCTTTAATGCTCAGGCAAAGCCCCAGCGAAGCCCCAAGGCCTGATTASAGCTCTTTCAGCACAAAACATTGAGTTTTGTGTGTCTGGAAAGGGGAGCTGGAAACCCAACGGTCAGGCCTAAAGCTGCTAGAGATGCCGCAGATTCATCGGCGGAGGAGTTTGTGGCGGGATTGATGGATTTTGGGTTGTTCATTCTTCAGTCTGGTGGAGGCTTCAATGCCTACCACAGTTCTGGTTCAACGGCTCTTTATCCCTTTCCACGGCAGCCCCAGCCACGCTTCCTAAGTATMCTGGACCAGCCCCAGGAGGGACTGGGTGGGTGACATGAGGTTCACGAAACCCCTGCAGTGACGGTGAGCCAGACCCACCTTTGCTCATTCAACATGCAGATCAAGAACCGTGTCTGTGACCTGCAGTCAATGGTGTCACAGGGAGGAGTGACCCCTGCCCCCGTTAGAGAAACACAGCTCTTGCCCTGTGGCCAGCATTGTCACGGGAGGGTTTATTCCCCTTGGGGAAACACAGTTCTCGCCCCACGGCCAACGATGTCGGACATTTCCAAGACAGTGACCCCCATCCCCTCATACCTTCACTGCTGCAGCCACTCTGACTCACCCGATCTGTCTGTTTTCCTGTGAGGGGCAAGAACTGGGTAGGGGTGGGTTGAGCTGGGACTGCTCCTCCTCAACTGGTTTCTTGTGGGCTTTGGGTCGGCTCTGGCATTGCCGTAGCTCTGAGTTGCTACAGGGGGCAGAGACCGGGGTGGTCCGAGGACGACTGGGTGATTGATGGGGCGAGACATGGGTTGGAGGAAATGAGCTGGATATGGGTCGGTTGTGGAAGCGCTTGSGTTAGACTTGGCTGGACATGGCAGGAATTTGTTTGGCCACGGAAGGATGTTTAGACATTGCTGAATGTTGTCTGGGTGTGTTAATACATGGAAGGACGTTAGCAGACATGTCAGGACATGGGTTGGACACGGGTGGACACAGTATAACATGGCTGCACGTTAGTTGGATGTGGCAAGGACTTTCCCCCRGGTGAGACACAATGAAAATCCCTCCCCAAAATTCTGTGCCCTTTGACCCAAGAAACACCTTACTTTAGCACCACACAGACACTATTCCCACCTCCTCCCTCTGCCAGGGCAGTTGCAGCAGGASAAGCATGTGGCAGAGACGTGACGTCCAAAACCCAGCGCAATACCGATGTGGACTGGGACAGCGTTGGTGGGCACCACGGAGTGGCTCCCACGTGATCCCAATCTGTGGGCTCTCGCCCAGTGCTCGCACCTGTCCACGGCCGGGTGGTAGTTCTCATCACGCGAGTCATCGGTATAGGCCAGGTCACCATCCTCGGCGAAGTCCTCATCCTCTTCTTCCTCACTGGGCTCAACTCCTGGCTCCACATCCTCCCCTGGCATGGCGCTGCTGGACAACAACCCGGGTCAAGTCCCCCGTAATGGCTTGATCGCAGACGGTCATGTTGGCCAATGTTGGGCACCCACGGATGGATCAGACAAGGCCAAATGAAACCTTTGGTCTCACCGGGGGATGCTTGCGGTTGTCACCACTCTCTGCCTGCCAGCTGCTGCCACAGGCTCTGGTTCTGGTGGCACGTGGGGGGCTGGAAGGGGACAGGAGTGTCATTAGGAAAGACTAGGAGAGGTGGGGAGGAGGAGCAGGGAGAGTTGGGAAGGATCGGAGTGTTGGAAATGTCAGTGGGGTTGGGGCAGTGTCTGATCTCAGTAGGGTGGTGGTCACCAGAGTCCCTAGAACCTAGGAGGAGCAAAGTCCCTAGAACTGGGAGAGGGGAATCAAGGGGAGTTTGAGGGTGGAAAAGTGGCCAGGAGGAGCTCACCTGTGCCAACACTGTCACTGCCATCTCCTGGCTCCTTGCCCTGATCCCTATCAGCATGGGGTGACCCAGCTGCTCCGTCCGCTCTGGCMTTGTCGGAGCCTGGCATGGCCCTAAGGCGTGAGTGCCGGTGCCCAGCATCTGGGGAGGGGCTGCACCTGTGGGCAGCCCTCGGGGGGTCGCAGGAGGGGCCGTTCGGGAACCCAGAGCCACCCCACGAGAAGCGGTGCCCAGCTACGCACTCCCAAATCAGCGGGCCTCCGCTGCCTGGTGCCGGTGGCTGGATGTCCGGCACGAAGCCACACTCCTGGCCATGGCCGTGGGACAGCACAACCAGGTGCTGCAGTGCAGCTGGCTGTAGCCGCTCCAGCTGTGGCTCTCCTGGGAGAACAGAGAAATGTGTAAAAAACAGCTCCATAATGGTGTTTTGGGGTGTTGGGACAGTGGCAAGATCCTCTCCACCTTCCTCATGTACTCAGGCTTCCTCATTGTTAAGAGCAACCCTCAAATTCTCAAGTAGTTTTCAAAAAAACAGGTTGGGATGCCAAAAACAGGGAATGCAGGGAGGATGTGCCTAGTACTCAGGGGGSTGAGCAAACCCAAGTGCAGTTCCGTGTGCTTCTCCAGCACCCAACTCAACAGGAATCCTCCCTCTCCACCACAAACTTCTAATGGACCCAAATTACTGGATGCCAACATGTAATTGGCAGAGAAGTGCCTACCTGGGCTCCAGGTGCAGCCATGAGAGCTGTACCTGCATGGGAAGACAGATGTGAGCAGGCAGAAACCTGGATTTTCCCTATGCCAGGTGGGTTTTAATGGTTTTTGAGCCCCCCACAGTGACCTGTCAAGGAGGAACTGAGCCAGTTGGGAGTGCAGGGTGAATCCAAGCTGCTCCTTGAGGCGGCACCAGCGCTCCAGGTGCCCCCCGATGCGGATGCGGCACTTGCTGCGCCGCGCGTCCAGTTCCCGGCGCTTCTGGCGCCGGATGCATTCCGGGGCCCGTGGACGACCCCCACGGGCCGAGTCCGTGAGGAGAAGCTGGGGGCACACAGGGGAGTCAAAGGGGGATGGGGGGCAKAGGAGGGTGGTCTGAGTCTTTAGCAGTCAGGTGGGGAACTTGGGGTATGCTGGCTCCACAGGAGAATCTGGCGGTGACACGGGAGCAAGACAAGGGGACACGGACACGGCCTTGTTGCACGGGTGGGGAGTCCTGGGAGCTCAGGGCGGACAAGCGGACATACACAGGGACACGGGGAAGTGCTGGGGAGGTGACAGGGGACACGGTGAGGGGGGGACACGGGGAGGCGCCGCATCATAGGGGGCATCGGGAGGAGGCTGGGTGACGAATTAGGATCTTCTTGCTCCATGGAGGCGTGACGGGGAGGCACAGGGAGGGGTGGCCGAGTGACACAGAGGAGGTCACAAGAAGGGGGACGAGGAGGGGTAGCACGCTGTCCCCAGGCCCCGCCTCCCGCCGCCCCACAGCTCGTCTCGGCCCCGCCCCTCCGACTCTGGACAGGCCCTCGGTTTCTCTCAGCCCCGCCCGGTTTAAGCCCCGCCGCCTTCCCGCCGTTTACTGCCGGGCTCCCCCCGTACCCCCGCCCGTTCCCGCCGCCGGGCCTTAAATCGGGCGGGGCGGCGGGAGAGCGGCGACGGGTGGAACGCAAAATGTCCGCGACTCCGTCGTACTCCCGCTAGCCCCTCCGCCCGGGCCCCGCCGTCCGCAAACCTCCTCTGCCGGTCCGCGTTCCATTCCGTGCTGAGAGGACCCCACCGCGGGCCGTGCCCCCTTTAAGAGCCACCGGACCCACCCCTTCCCCGCTCACGCCGCTCACGGCGAAGATGGCGGAGGCCCGGCCCCCACCCCCCGCTGCGCGTGCGCGGGGACGCTGGGGCAGCTGGGAGATGTAGTACCGCCCGGGGGCATGACGGGAAACTCTCGAGTGCGGATSGGGATGGACGCGGCGGGACCCGCGGGGAGAAGAGAGGGACGCGGGACGGGGCGAGCAACAGGGGACACAGGCGGGGCCATGGCGGGCAGCAGCGGAATACTCGYCTCTCAGCTGACCCTGAGACACCGGGGGGCTGTGAGGGTTGCTGCGAGGGCATGGGAAGACGCTGTGAGACCCTGAGGTGTATATGACACAGCTTAGTGGGGGCTGGTGGGGGGCTCAGTATCCCGGGGGACAGTCGCCCCTGTCACGGCAGGGGGGATCCTTGGGGGCTTCTGGTGTGGTCTTGAGGGCCTGGGCGGTTAAGACCCCTTCTTGGTATTTTTGCACTATTGTTATGATACATATAATGTATATCAAAGTGACGAAGTGCTTATGAAGGTTGTTAATTGATAACTTTCTATAGGCTTTTTTTATACGTTATCAATATAAAGATATAMTAACTTTTTACACATTATTAAAACACAATGAAATCACTTTAAATATATTATCAATAATAGCTTTTTTATACATTGCTATAAGTTTTTTACTAGTGTATTAACAATTTACAGCATTCCAACTGCACATAATCTAACCAGCTAGATTAGTAAATGGATATGTAAAATCAGCCTGCTGCTTTTGTTTTGGGTTTCCTGTAACAATGAAACAAAATGTTGTGAATTTTCCCGAAATAGAAAAATGGTTTTATTTTGTTGATATGCATTTGGGTCATATGGAGCCATATCCCTCCGTATTTGTATTTGCCACTGCATTTCCACATATCCCTGCATATGTAAATTGTACTTCTACTGGTGTGTATATGGGTTGTATTTGTACTGTGCTTTGTGTACACTGTCATTT
Organism: Malurus melanocephalus; assembly: GCF_030028575.1. Taxonomy (NCBI): domain Eukaryota; kingdom Metazoa; phylum Chordata; class Aves; order Passeriformes; family Maluridae; genus Malurus; species Malurus melanocephalus. Next base: position 77,941 of record NW_026624387.1, read on the forward strand.
CCGTGTGTTTTGCTGAAGTGTAAATAAAAAAATTCATTCAATAAAGCTGAATAAGCCCTAATCCAGATTCCTGCCCCTCCTTTGGCTCCTGTCTTTCATTCACTCAGCATGAATGCAAAAGGSCCTGACAAATTCAGTAGATCTCAAAATATTTATAGTGATCASTAACTGGACAAATGTAAGGCCATAATAATTAACTGAAGTCAAAATATTGAATGATTTATAAAAGTTTCCATGAACAAATAAGTGTGTAAGGCCATGCTGGACTTAACTCCTTGAGTGTTATCTGTGGAAGCTGTTCAGGAGTTGGATATAATTCACTCGAGATTCTCTACTGTAACACCATACAGAATASTGCTGGTTTKAYCYGTTTGCTTGTACAGCTTTAATCAGAAAATTTGAAGGTGATTATTTTTGCCATGAACATACATGTGAGAGTATTTTAAACCACTACAAAATGACTAAAAGTGACACCATCTCATGGAAGGGATTTGCCCATGAGTGTTGTGCTCTCTGCACAGTGGCTGAGTTTCCGGTGCCCTCTGTTCTGTGGAGAAAGGGAACAGTGTGGTATGCAGTAGCTCATTCCTTTGAGGTCGGTGAGGGCTGACTGTGGCTGCTTAGGTGCRTGCCTTGGTCTTAGCCTCCCACTGAACTCACAAAGTTACATGTGCCAAAATCATGGCAGTAGTATATAATTATACCCTTAAGTATTTATATTTCAAATGTGTTGCAATGACAATTACTAGAAGGTGTCCTACCATCTCTGAACTGAGCATGTTTTAAATACAATGTTTTAGTTTCTGTGAGTAAGGCTGCACTTTGAGAAATCCTGGTAAAGTAATACTGGAAAGGTACTGACAATGAACAGGCATTTTCAAGAAAGCTTATACCTACCATTAGTTGTCCTCTAAACTAAATGATGTCAATTGCTAGAGCTGCATGTTGCTGCTMTTTAATTTACAACTGTGTGATTTGTTTTCAAAAAAAAAAAGAGAGAGAGAAAGGAAAAAGAAAGGTTGAGAAAAAAGAGAAAAAGGAGCTTGCATATTGCTCATTGACGTTTACCTGTTGTGACAGAATTTCAGTTGCTTCATTGTAACAGTGAAGTCAATGACTTAAGAGTGTCGTACCTGAAACTCTTAAAGTAACACTCTGAAGTTTCAATCTAGTTTTGTTAAATTTTCGTTGTTAAGCAGGATACCCACTGAAGAGATGCAAAAGTGTCCGAAGTGTTTGCTTCACTCAATTCAAGGTTACCTTTTGCCATGGGTGGACCTTGAATGCACTCTTTGACACCCTCTGACACACTCTGTGTGCGTGTGTGTGTGTGAAAGTGCTGCAGCAAGTAAGATACTTTCCAGGTATTTTAGATTTGTCACTTAGGCCTGTAAGTGAGTTACTACTGTGTTATAGTAAATTTTAAGCTAATCAATTGCTGAGTATCTTCAGCTACCTAGTAAGTGTCATTATGTGGTAAGCTTTGTTAAACTGAAATGGTGCTAAGTTTGAGGTCTGTAGATTTTCAGATCTGTTAAACTGAAGTTAAGTTTTAGTGAAGTTAAATTTATGTTCTGATAAGTTTAAGCTCTGTTAGATGTAATTTTTGTTAAGTGATGTCAATTTTAGATGATGTTGATTTTGAATGACATTAAGTTTCAATGAAATTAAGTTTAAGTTTTGTTCTAATATGTTCATTTAAAATGAAATATTAAGTTCTTTTGTTATAGAGAGAAGATGAAACCCACTGAAACAATTTTGATGGAAATGGGTGAGCAATGGTTTAAAAACATGAGCTGTTAAGGTGTATAAAAATTGAATTTATCAGCAAGAAATGTATAATTTTCAGAAATGTTCAGAATTTGGATTGTTAGAAGCCTGATTGTAGGATATTTTAGGGAATCCCTCCCAGTTGAGGCCTAGGCTCTGGCCAAGCCCTGGCCCTGGCTGGTTGGGAAGTGCCAACAGATCCAGGTGTTTCTGCAGTAAAAATGTAATCCAGTCACTTTGACTTGCCACTTTGGGCTTCTCAAAGCTGGAACCCCTTCAGGGTAAACTTGGAAACCTTTCCCGAGAAAGGGTCTCCAGATCCTACCTGTGAAATGGGGSTAGCCAGCTATTGCAGACCCTGGGCAATAGGGAAATGTGCAGGCAGTTGATAAAAGCATCTTTGTACATTACAATCCTTTCACTGGTSTAGTACTGATTGCATGTATTGCYTTATTTGTTTTTGCTTGGTGCTAACACTGAGCATGTGGTGAGGTCATTGTTTTGTTACCTGTATTGTTTTCCTTTCYGTCGATGTTCATACTAAGATAAGCACATGCTATTAATAGAAAAAGGGGGACCCTTACCCCTCAAGACAAATTAGACAATGTGATATTTACAGTACATTTTTGCAACACAGATCATCAATTATGATCCCTGGCAGAGGGATAGGATGCTGTTCTGAGGGCTTGCATGTGCAGAACCCATTTCCAAAAATTTTATGTAAGACTCTACAATTGGGTGTGCAATAGTGAGCCCCTGATGATTTACTAACCCCAGGGAGAGGGTATGCTTGTGTTCTATCACTGATAGGTCCAAGGCGGTGCCTGCTCACCTGGTAAAACCGTACCAGASAGACCAGTKYRACACCRTGATACCCCAGSTAAAGACACGACACCAGCCATCAGCACGTGAGTGAACCCAGAGATCACACGAAGGATGTTGAAGCAGATATAAGAAAGAACTGACATCCTAACGTGCGGTGCAGGAGTGGCAGCAGCCCCAGAGAACACYTTCTTGGCCTACCAAGCTTGTTGTGTTTGTGCTGAAAGACATTCAGTAATGTCAGAGTCAGCATTGCCAGCTGAYGGGCTCCCTCCTGCCTCAASTGCACRTCCCTGGAGCTGTGGCCATTTGAGCTCTGGAACAGTAGCCACTGATTTCCAAGTGTAGAAGAAGCAGTTCTCTTTCTACAGACATTGGACTCCTTCCTTTTGGTTTCCTATGCTATGCGAGCTTTTATCAGTGGAATGGTGGTTTTGATGGGTTGTGATGGATTGTGATATATATTCCGTGCATTTTTTCTWSTGWTTGTGTTCAACAAATGATTGCTATTAGTTTTGCTAAGGTAATGAGTGTACAGGTGCACACTGTTATGGCATTACAGTACTTGAACCTTTTTCATAGTTACACAGAAAGGTGGAGAYGTATGCAGTGTTGAAAGCTTGCATGGGAGTACAAYGTCATGTCCTTGGCCGTCTTGAGAAAAAGAAGATTGGAATGTAGAATTGATCATGCAGGTGGCTGGAAATTATAAACATGACTAATACTGTGGCTCTTGCAAACCTAGCAATCCTGTGCTGTTGAG
>NW_026624388.1:0-28298 GCF_030028575.1 Malurus melanocephalus
CGCCGCATCCGTGGCGAGCGAGCCTGAGCCTCCCACCCTCCTACAGCCAAACCGAAAGGCTCTTTTAAGAGCCACCACAAGTCCACCGGAGGGAGCTGTTGTCTCTGTTACGGTGTGGGCGCAGGCAGCCCGTGGCAAGCCTTTTTAGTGCTCAAGGCTGTGTCAATTGTGGGATAACGGGGGGCGGAGGGTGAAGTGCGGGCCTTCTGTATTGTCCAGCCGTGCCCTCCTTTCATCCCGCCCTGTCTGTGGTGGTCGTTGTGAGGTTCAGTGATCAGAGCTTTCGGCGCTGGGAGGGAGGGAAGGAGGGTTGAGGTGCGTGGAGGTGAGAGCGGTGCCTAGAGAACAGGCAGCCGTAACCAACAGGAGCGGGGAGTAGGGGAAGCCTTTTGAGCACAGGGCTCGCAGCCTCTTTGCTCTGCAGCCCCCAGGCGCTAGCGAGTGCTGTTYGCTGTTTCTTCTCCCCCGCCTTCCCGCTCTGTCCCGCCCACATAATGGCAGAGAGGAAATGTACCGCCATTTCGCGAGCTTCCCCTTCCAGGCTGTGGCGGTGAAGCTGGTASTGCGAGAGCGGCTGCCGCAATGGCGGTTGGCCACGACCTCCCACCGCTTTTTGCTCGCCTGTCCCTTCTGCTGCGCTTTCGAAAGAGTCTGGGTTCGGCGGCTTGTGGTCGGGTGCGGAGGAGAATGGGGGAAACGGACTAATTTTGAGAAGGCGCGTTTCCTCCTTTAGCGCCAGGAGCCCCCTGTAACGCGGTACACCCGTTACTCTCGTATTGTTCCCGGAGGACGATCAGAACATTCCCGCCTCCCGAACGCGAGAAGTGCCCCCCTGAAGCGCGAGAGGACTGGTGGAAGAGGATGTGGGGTACAGAGGAAACAAATAGACAAAATTGTTTCCTCTGACCTGCCTCCCTCCCTCCCCTCCCCCCAGACCGACTTAGACAAACAAGGTAGCTACATAGAAACAAAGAMACTACACAGCGATTTAAAGCTCTTTTTTGAGAGTTGTGGGTGGCTCTGAAAAGAGCCTTTGTGTTCTGAAAGCGTTAAGCTGTARCGGGAAYAGAATTTAGCCGCCGAAGCCGTAGAGAGTACGACCCTGGCGCTTGAGAGCGTAGACCACGTCCATGGCCGTGACAGTCTTCCTCTTGGCGTGCTCGGTGTAGGTGACRGCGTCGCGAATCACRTTCTCCAGGAACACCTTGAGCACACCGCGCGTCTCCTCGTAGATGAGCCCCGAGATGCGCTTGACGCCGCCGCGCCGAGCCAGGCGGCGGATGGCCGGCTTGGTGATGCCCTGGATGTTGTCGCGCAGCACCTTGCGGTGGCGCTTGGCGCCTCCTTTGCCGAGCCCCTTGCCGCCCTTGCCCCGTCCAGACATGACTGCACCCGCTCAGTCTTCGACACACTGCAGCAGAAAGCGGCCCCGAGCTTCCCTTAATTGCCGGCGGTCCGACCTGGTTGAGGACTGCAGCGGGAGGCGGGGTCTCGTTCCCAGCCTCCCCCCGCTCGGCTCCCCCCGCTCGGCTCCCCCCGCTCGGCTCCCCCCGCTCGGCTCCCCCCGCTCGGCTTTGTACGGGCTTCCCGCGAGACGTGGCCGAGGCGCATTCCCCTTTGTGTCCCATGGACGCGCGCAGCGTCTCTGCTTTTCCCAGCCGGGCTCTGGCGTCCTTCCGCGCTTCTCGCAGTCACAGAATCATAGTATATTGCGAGAGAAGAGAAGGAACCCACAAACATCATCAAGCCAATCTGTAAAGTGGTTGGCTCATACAGGCATTGAACGTAAAAGCTTAGCCTTTTTATCTCCAGGTCCTAACCAACAGAGTTTATGGCATTGTCGGGCCGCAATGCGCTGTGCCTACCCCCTGTCAGCCCGTGCATCTCTTTGCTGCTTTCCTGTCCCTCCCCATTGTCCTCTACTCTGGGAAGAGTTCCACGGGAGCTCTGGGTCTCCGCCGGCATCAAGAGCGGGACCTGCGAGCCTCGGCCCGCGTTTCGGGCTGCGGCGCCCTTTCCTCTTCCCTCCCCGCTGSTCTGCGGCAAAATCCGACCAATGCGGGACCTCGCCCAGCGCTCCTGCCCCTCCCCACTGATGTTCCACCTCCCGCTCCCGGGAAGCCGGCGGAGGAGACTTTTGCGGGTAGCGCTCTTTGTTTGCTTCGGCCATGGCGGYTTCGCGTTTTCTTTGTTTATCCAGACACTCCCACCGCTGGCCCCTCCTCCGTGAGGTCCTGGGGTCTGGACACCGAGCGTTCCGCTCTTTCATGTTCGCACGGAGCGACTGTAGGTCGGTGATAGGGGAAGGAAGGATGGAGGCCCTGAGCTGCAGGGGAAATCATCAGTGGGGGGCTGCAGTGGGAAACCTTTTGACCCGAGACTCTTTGAAGGCAATTCGGAGGGGCAGTTTCCGAGCCCGGAAGGGACCATATTTTCAGCGTGGTCCAGCCCCGCAGAGCGGTCTCGGGGCAGCGCTGGCCTCAAGGCTCCGGGCTCGCTCCCGGCAGCTGCTGACCTCTGAAAGAAGTGTCTGYTGGCGTAAACTGAGATCCAACAAGCGAAAGAAAACATTACCAATATTACAAACAACTGTTTGTATGATACCTGAAAAATGAACGCTAACGACGCAATTTTTGTTCCAATGAGAAATCTAGAAATTTTGCCGTGTGTTTCACACTTTTCAAAAAACATGTCATATGTGCTCCTTACAGTATGTTGGACTGTATTTGCAAAGTGAATTAATAAATAATGAGAGAATTATGAGACTGTTTTTTTTTTTAAATGGAATCTTTAAAGGTCCTTAATATTGCTTACACAGAAGAGAAATAATATGGCTACAGTGCTTGCCAATTCTTATATTATTAGTATTTTTTTGCATTTTAAACATATCCACTGTTTTATAGTTTTTCATATCCTTTTATATTTGCACAGCTGGTTATTTAAATTTATTCCTAAATATAATTTAGAGAACATTGACAACGTTTGCAGAATATTTATCAGAAGAAAAGTATTCCCTAAATGCAGGGGGAAATGTAATTTGGATAGTCATGCATTCAGTTACAGGTGTCAAACAAGTGCAAATCTTGTTTGAAATATCACTGTGAATTCCTTTTTCTTTCAAATTTGAAGAATTGCCACTTATATATACAATACWAGGAGGCAAATGTATCTTTAATTTATATTAGGTTTGTTTTGTTGACTGAACAGAATGAACTGCTTACAGACTAACTGGGAGATTTTTCACTAGTGGACCTGCCAGGCTGATGCCTAATATTGGCATTTGGCTCCACAAATTCTGCTTTGTTCTTTGTATCTGAAGGTCTGTGTCTAGTTATGTTTCCTGAGACAGGTGTGAACAACATTCTGAATATTTGAGAGCCAAAAGGAATTACACAAAATCTTTTAGTATGTCAAAATAATAATTTATTCTTAAGTCTTCCTAAATACAGAGTGAGGATCCTAGTATAACTTTTCCTTCCAGCAGTATAACCACTGCAAGACTTAAAAATTCCCCGTTCCTTTCTGCCAGAAATGGGTGATGCCGAGGTTGAAACCAGTAGCTTAGATTAAGTAAAGCAGTTGCAAACCCCTGCCCTCACTAAGTGTAGTACATTAGATATAATTTAACATCATGCCTTCTGGAAGGCTATCTTGCCTATAGGTTGCTAGAATTGTGCACAGATATGTTTCACGGGTGTTTCTGTTAGGGACATATTCTATATGGTCTCTCATGGATCAAAGCATTTTCYTAGGCAAAAATAATTAAAGCAGAAAGAAATTTTGCTGCAAAATATAATTGCTAATGAAGTTGTTCCTATTGTTGATCAGAGATAATTTTAACTTGGATCAAAGTTTAGTATCCAATCCTCATGTTACAGATTCTGCAATTTCCTCACAAATTTGGGTGCATTGCCCTCGGGGTTAAATGAGAATGGAAACCTTTGCAAAACTCAGTTTTCTAAAAAAACAAAATAAACATCTGTAGCATTTCAARTGCACACTAATTAGGTGAGTTGCCCTAGTTCCTGATTAAATTATAATGAGGAAATCRTATTTGTTTATTGCAATAAGACAATGCCTCACCATGACTGCACAAGAAAGTATGTAATTAGTAAAAAAAATCATTGCATCAGTGTGTTATAATCAACTTCAAAGCTGCTAATACTTTTCCTGGGAGCTTAAGTGGCAATTTAAATCCACATCTGTATCTGCTACAACTGTTGTAATAGTTATAATAATATGCAAAGCAAAGTAAGAGCTGTTTGATAGGTACATTTTCCTAGAATTGCAAGCAATATAGATTAAAAGGGATAGAAAAGCTGTTCAAATTTTTAACTATCAAGTTTTAGGTCTTTTGATATGTAAACTGACATTACTGAGTTATGCCCAAACAYAACTGTGAACTGTGACCTAAAACATTTGAGGGACCTTGGTTGGAGGAGTTCTTTTTTTTCCATCACAACTTGTTTAGATTGTGAAGGTACATTACAACCCCATGACACAGCTAAGGCACCATGTCATAGAGATTTCCTCTTTTGTACTGCTTGTTGTGTATGCAAATAAGAYAGATTCATTTATTTAAACTTGATCAGCTGCATTCCTTCATCCACTGGAATTTGCTTGAAAGCTGTCTTTAATACCAGGAAATCTTCCAGCAGTATCATCCATGTAATCCATCTGACTTGCAGGGCTTTTGCATTTGAGACMTCATCAGTGTTGAGGCAGCCAGGGTTAGCAGTCGGTGAAACCATTACTGGCTAAGGACAAAAYGAGGGTGTATTAAGGAGAGGATCTAAGCATCACAGAAGATGAAACTCATGTGTACTGAGATGAGAAGAATGAGTGTAATAAAAGGTGTTTGGAATGAAATTCTGAAGCAAATAATAAATTCCTGGTCAGGTGACATGAAGAATTTGTAGAGATGTGTTGGATTTAGCTCCACACTCAGGACGGCCCTTCTCTTGTGGTACCAACTCTGACCTCCACATACAGGAGTTTGTCCACAGAGAAAGCAACTCCTGCTTAGACACCTCTACCCCATAGCCTTTCTCTGGAATTCCAGTGCTTTGGTCTAGAGATACACACCTGYGGTCCAGAAAGCCCATCGTGACCTGGGCTGCATCAAAAGCAGCCTGAACAGCAGGTCCAGCGAARTCATTGTCCCATTCTTCTCAGCTCTCATGTGATCCCATTTGAAGCCTTCATCCTCTGTGGTCTTCTGTCCTAAGGAACACATGAAWCTGCCAGAGCAGGTCCAGAGAAGTGCAACAGAAATGATCAGAGGGCTGGGTCAGCTCTCCCATGAAGGAAGGCTGAAAGAGCTGCAGTTGTTCAGCCAGGGGAAAAGCARGTTCTGGGGAGACTTTATAGCAGSCTTTCAATTCAGAAAGGYAGAGTTCTTTTCAGGCCTTTAGRGGCAAGAGGAAGGCAAATGATTTCAAACTAATAAGCGGCTACATTTAGATTGGACATAAGTAAAAATTTTTTTGCAATGAGGGTTGTGGATCACTGGACAAGGCTGTCCAGGGAAAATGTGGGTGCCCTATCCCTAGCAGATAGTCAAAGTCAGGCTGGATGGGCTTTGAGTAACATGGGCTAGTGAAAGGTGTCCCTGCCCACAGCAAGGGGATTGGATGAGATTGTCTTTAATGGTCCCTTCCAACCCAGACCATTCTGAGATTATGATTTCCTGACAAACATATACATAGAAATCTTGTCTGAAAACTAAGWACAGAAGACTTGTGCATGTTAAAACAGAATTTTGATTACCATTGCAGTTTTTAAGGAAGAGAAGTACAAGGGCCAGGACATATGTAGCTGTAGCAAAGGATGATCAGTAAAACACAATAAGACCACTACAACCCTAAATGTGTCCCCTTAAAACAAACAAAACCTTTAGACACGAATACCATCACTAGAAGAGATTAGTGTGGTGCTCCAGCAGCTCTCTTTTTGTTTCTTTCCACAAATGATCCCTGATGTCCCACTTTTGGCCATGGCACAGTGCTGCATAAAAAGCCTCTCAGCTGAGAGACTGTGGGTGTCAAAGAGAAGCAGGGTGGGAGTAGTGTCTTTCCCCAAGCACAGAGCACTCCTCTCCAGGGGATGAAAGGTGCAGAGGTGTAGCAACGATAAGACAAATCACCTCCATGCAGTGTGCTAAAGAGCATCAGATAAAGCTTCTGGGAATATCCTAGCAAGAGGAATCCACTAACAACTCTTTCTCATAATTTATAATAACGAATATAAAGAGATTTAAGGTTGTGCTCTTGGATGATATCTGTACAGCCAACATAGGTATACCAACTGATATAACAAGGGGACTAGCAACCAACAGTGAGGGAATTTAAGAATAGAAAGTTTGAAAATTTCACTTAAAATGGGAATATAGTAGCACTGCAATGCACTTCGGAGTGGAAAAATGCTACATTTACTCTAGAGTGCATGTCTGACTAAGTAAAGATCTGGATCAAAAAGAACCATTCTTTCCTAAGGCATTCCTATTTCTATAAAAATTTGACTCATAGGGAAACTTTAYATCTGTTAAAGAATGGAGGTCTTTAAAGAAAATTAAATGTCTTCATTCTTAGATGTAGTTCCATCTAGGATTTGAGATGATACCCCATTTTTAGGTTGCACAGCTTTCGCGAGTCCCACCCCCACTTTAGCCACCCTCCCATATTTCACACCCGAAGTAACCTGTGAAACCATGATAGGTGAGCAGAATCAACAAAGAACAAAGAACAAGTTTTGTACTGAATGTTACAAATAMGTAAAATAAGTCACTACAAAAATAGTAACCATGAGAGTRAATTAGAAAGCAAATGTAGAAGGCCAATTTGGTAGAAACAAAATTTAAAACCACAGAAATTCACTTTAAACATAGTATCGTTTAAGACTAAGTAACAGAGCACCTTTGTAAAGCTAGCAACACCAACTCTTTTTTGACTGTGTGGGTGGCTCTGAAAAGAGCCTTTGGTTTAAAATGTTACGTCGTGCAAAGTCTGAGTAGCTTTGCTCGCCGAATTTATTTGCTCTTAGCTTTATGGCTCTCAGTCTTCTTGGGCAGCAGCACGGCCTGGATGTTGGGCAGCACGCCRCCCTGCGCGATCGTCACCTTGCCCAGCAGCTTGTTGAGCTCCTCGTCGTTGCGGATGGCCAGCTGCAGGTGGCGGGGGATGATGCGCGTCTTCTTGTTGTCGCGGGCCGCGTTGCCCGCCAGCTCCAGGATCTCGGCCGTCAGGTACTCCAGCACGGCCGCCATGTAGACAGGAGCTCCAGCGCCCACCCGCTCCGCGTAGTTACCTTTCCGGAGGAGGCGATGGACGCGSCCCACGGGGAACTGCAGCCCGGCCCGCGACGAGCGCGACTTGGCCTTGGCTCGGACCTTTCCTCCCTGTTTCCCACGGCCGGACATACTGGAAACACCGGATGAAGCACAGGCTCTCCACACTCCGGAAAAGCGAGATAATTAYACTGACGCAAACACCGCTCCCCTTTTATACCTTTCCAGGGCGGGATGAGCCCTCGGCCATTGGCTGGAAGCGGTCGCTGCTGAAGAACCAATCAGCAGACGGATCGTATTCTGACCAATCGGGGACGGAGACGCGCCCCGTGAGCGAAGATCCAACCTCATTGGACARCGCTGAGGCCGATATTTGCATACGGCGCTGCTATAAATAKTGGGCGCTGCAGCCRTTTCATACGCAGACCTTTYTCCAGGAGGARAATTWCTGCTAAAATGCCCGAGCCRGCCAAGTCCGCTCCTGCGCCCAAGAAGGGCTCYAAGAAGGCGGTCACCAAGACGCAGAAAAAGGGTGACAAGAAGCGCAAGAAGAGCCGCAAGGAGAGCTACTCCATCTACGTGTACAAGGTGCTGAARCAGGTGCACCCYGACACGGGCATCTCGTCCAAGGCCATGGGCATCATGAACTCCTTCGTCAACGACATCTTCGAGCGCATCGCCGGCGAGGCGTCGCGCCTGGCGCACTACAACAAGCGCTCCACCATCACGTCGCGGGAGATCCAGACGGCCGTGCGCCTGCTGCTGCCCGGCGAGCTRGCCAAGCACGCCGTGTCCGAGGGCACCAAGGCTGTCACCAAGTACACCAGCTCCAAGTAGGGCGTCTCGGATCGTGACTATCAACCCAAAGGCTCTTTTAAGAGCCACCCACATATTCCATAAAAGAGTTGATCACACAGTACTGCTTTGGTCTTGGGTATGGGACTTAAAGAAACCATAAATAAAGTATTAAACRTTTCATCAGTCTCTCAGTCTTGCAATGGTAATTATGAAGTCCTTAAAGCTAGTTAAAATGCTTTCACTATTCATAAATGTAAACGTTGATGTAGTTTTCTAATAAATGAACAGTATTAAGCCTTCTTTTTACAGTAAAAGACAATACCTTATTGTTTCATGAATATTAGGAGTGTCACGCAGTTGAATTAGCAATTATACTTCAAGAAAATAAAAATAATTGAAAAAGGGTGAGGGGAAAACAACCGACTCTTATTTTTTCTTGTACACGTGTCACGGAATACTCTTAAGCTTAAACATTTTGCCTTATATAAAAGGACTAGAAGATTGGGCGAAGGGAGAACGTTTGAAATGGGCTTGACGGTTTGGGATGGTAACTCAAAACGCGGGGAGCCGGGAGCACGGGTAGGCTCAGAGCCAGGGCGCGCAGAGCTCCTTCACCCCCTTTTTCCACCCTCTCTACTCCCCGCTTTCCCTTCCCCCTCCTCTTCCTCTGCAGCGCGGGCTTTTCCAAATTTCCCAGCGGCCCAATAAGCGGCTCCAGCTTCTCCAATGAGCCAATCACAAGCGGTTCCGGGCAGCCCCCGGTGCTGTGCCGAGCGCTGCGCCGCTCCGCCTCTGCGCTCCCGCCCGCGATCTTCGGGAGTGCTGCCTGGCGGAGCTCCAGACGCGCCGGCTGCACCGCCACCAGCCCGGCAGGGTGCGGAAGAGGARCGCTGGTGACTGCTGCCCGCCTCCCGCCCCGGCAATCGCCTCCTCGAAAAAGTAGGTCGGTCAAATCACGCAGAAATTAAGACCTGCCCCACGACAGCGCTGGCAAGTGGAAATGTCATTGCCAAGGAAGCGGAGGAGTCTTGCTGACAGTTCCCTGCTACGGTCACTAAGAGGTGTGGCAGTCACATCCGTGCTGTTAGGAATCGCGCTGATTTAGAGCAATGAGAAAAAGCCTCCACGCCCCGAGAAATGCACCCGCCCTTAAGCAGTCCCTTTAACACATACACCGACATGCGGTGCATAAAAAAAAAAAAAAAAAAAAAAAAAAAAAAAAAAAAATAAAAGGCAGGAAAAAAAAGCAGCCTTTAGAAAGCGTTTTCGCAGGAAATGTAAACTTTTATTTTTCCAAGTCAGTGTAAAACCACGGCCGGAAGTTTAGTGTCCTATCCACTCCACACACGAACGTCCCACACGGATAGTGGCGAATAGTTAGCATTGCTGCAGGCACAGAGCTCAGTGACGGAGTGTATCAGCCCTTTTCGGGACAATAGTGGGTGGCTCTTAAAAGAGCCGTTGGGTTTAAAAGTATTACCACATCAACACTTCATTTCTTGGGCGCTGCCTTCTTTGCCTTGGCTGCTTTCGGCTTCGCCGCCTTGGGCTTGGCTGCTTTGGGCTTCACCGCCTTTGCCTTTGCCGGGCTCTTCGCTGCTGCCGCCGCTTTTTTAGGCTTGGCAGCTTTTGTCGCCTTCTTAGGGCTCTTTGCTGCTTTCTTGGCCGCTGCAGCCGCCGGTTTCTTGGCTTTCTTGGGGCTCTTCTTCACCGCTGCCGCCTTCTTGGGCTTCTTGGCGGCGCTAGCGGGCTTCTTAGCCGCCGGCTTCTTAGGCTTGGCTGCAGCAGTTCTCTTCTTGGGGGCTTTTTCCTTCACTTCTCCGGGTTTYTTGCTGAGGCGGAAGGAGCCGGAGGCGCCGGTGCCCTTGGTCTGYACCAGGGTGCCCTTGCTGACGAGGCTCTTGAGCCCCAGCTTGATGCGGCTGTTGTTCTTCTCCACATCGTAGCCGCCGGCRGCCAGCGCCTTCTTGAGCGCGGCGAGGGAGAGCCCCTTGCGCTCCTTGGAGGCGGACACGGCCTTGGTGATCAGCTCGGTGACGCTGGGCCCCGCGGGCCTGCGGGCTTTGGAGGCGCTCGCCGCCTTCTTCGGCTTCTTGGCGGCCTTGGCGGCGGGGGCCGCGACAGCGGGAGCGGCGGCGGGAGCGGTCTCCGACATCGCTGCGGAGACTTCTTCCTAATCAAAAGAAAGTAATTGGGCTACAGTAACCCCGATGCCTGAATTTATAGCGAAGCGGTGATCTGTGATTGGTGCTTTGCAGAGCCCGCCTAACTGTTAGCCAGGAAGAGCTTTTCCTCCTCCGAGTCTGTGTTTCTTCGGAGTTATAAATTCATATTTTTTGTAAAACGAGTGCCGCAAAATCACCCCAGTTTCTTCGGAGAGTGAAGAGAAGACGGTGGACTTTCATTCGGGCAAGTTTCTTGCTATTTGGACCACAGATGGGAGAGAAAAGCCGTTTTTAACCACGCGTTGTGAAGCCAGAGAGACCCCGGGAAMGGCAAACTTTTGTTTTTCCTTCTAAATTAAAATAAAACACGTAGATAAAAAGTCTCCCCCGTAATGCAGCCTTACTCTTGGGGGGRTTTTCTCCAGATTAGGACAGAAACTGAGTGGGCAGCTTGAGTATTTTTGTCGTAAAATGATTTCAAAGACAAGGAAGTAACACAATTTCATGGCTGAGCTTTGAATATGGATAAAGATTCGGCTCTCTTAACCATATCTTTAACTATTAAGGATACACTATTTCAACGGAATTTCTTGTTTTGGGAAAGGAAGAGACCTTCAGAGGAATATATTTACTGTTGAAAAGTGTTTGGAACTTGCCAGGGCTCTCCTTTTTTTTGTCAGGTTTTTTTTTGGTGTGTTTTGTTTTGTTTTTTTTTGTGTGGTGCTCTTTAAATGGATAGAAAGATTTTGATATTTTTACAAATAGCCTGTTTGTAAAATGAAGCTGTTAATGTTTASTTAATGTCTAGAAATCCCAGATAAACTGCTGATTTAACACTTTCTCGGTTACAACAGTGGATGTATTCTTTAAGGCTTACAAACATCAGAGACAGACTTGGAGAGGAAAAATGTCTAACAGGTATAGATACACTAATATATATACTATACTACTTGAACAATTTTGGAGTCAGATGAATCATTAGTTATCACTCAATAATTTAAATACTGTGGAAATGTGACATGTATGAATAGAATTCTTCAGTTTCAATATGACATAAATATTTTGGCACTGACTGTTGTGGTTTTGTTTTTTTGTTTGTTTGGTTGGTTTGGTTATTTTTCGTTTGTTTCATATTCCTCCAATTCTTTTTTTTTTTTTTTTTTTTTTTCTTAAGGAAAAGGAAAAAACTCACTCTTGAGGTTTTCATCCCAATCCTAAGAATATTGAAATCATTTTCAAACAATCCTCATAAATCAGAATCAGTTTTAATTATCACAATCCCACTCAATTATTGATTCTCATTAAGTGACAATAGAAATTAATTACAATTTGTAAGGACTGCTATGAATTGTTTGGGCTAAGTGTTTTTAAATCAGAAGACAAAAGCCTTAATTGGTTTCTAAAYAAAAAGCAGCCAGATTTTTTCACTCTTGCTTTAAAAGTCCAAGTTATGATCAAACTTATTAGTTTACCCCATTGTACTTTTTTAAAAATACATCACGCAAAATGTCAGTGGGCTACTTCAACAAAGGAACATCTTTTCTAGAATGGATAAATTTGAGATTCAAGATGACAGGAGGTATGCTACAGAGGGCCCAGACATGTATTTTGATACACCGGATGTTGAAGACACAATAAAGTTATTCTTGACACAAGCAATTTCAGTTGAAATGATATAGATTAAAATAGCAATGATACATTAGATACATTAGAATTACAGGTGAAAAAAAATGAAGCATGACTCTTCCATATTCTCTTTTGTTTTTATTTTTACTTTGTTTTGTTTGCATGCAGGTGAGACAATAAATACTTTGAAGGAGAGGAACAGAAAGCAGAGATTGGAAAAAATTAGTCTTGTCTGTACTCCACAGTAAAAAACAGACTGAAAGGCATATTGAAGTGGGCTGTGAAATCTGCCATGTTTCTCGTGAACATGACATCGTTCCCAAATACACATCTAGAACAAGTTCACAGTAGCCATAGATTTTGGAAGTTCAGTGTGGCAAGTTGTATGAATAATATGAATATGTTTGAGATGTAAAAAAGTAGTTGGTTGCAGTAGGATGAGCACATTATGCATATTTTTCASTTTAGTCGAACAAAGCAGAATTTGACTATAAGTTATACAAAAGACGGAGCTGAGAAATATTGTCATTTACCCGGATCTGTTTAATGTGATGTACATTCTTTAGAGAATAAGGAATGCACAAAGGTTAATGTGCTTTAATCCCTGCAGCTTTCACAGTTTAGTGTTAGATCTTGGTGACGGGTTCACTACACTTGAAACTGGTTAAGAAGCTGGGAGCAACTGGGAGCAGACAGTAACCGCTCCTACAAGAATGCAGCTGTAGCCCCAGGGGCTCATCCTCTTTACACCTCCCTCGCATTCACACATTTGGGCAAGTTTCCCTTCAAGSTTGCTTTTAGCAAACCTATTCTCAGTCCATCAGGAGAGGAGAGGTTTCCCTCCCCTCCCCTCCCCCATAAACTGGCCACACGTTAAAGACACAAGGTAGAAAGTGGTGGCAGAAGAGATCTTAGATCTTGCTCCCTAAGTAGCTCAGTCACTAGAATTCCACTTGCAACCCACAAGGATTGCTGTCCCTACTCTATCATAAATTTTAAAGGCACAGGAACGTTTCTGGATGTTTTTGGAATTTGTTTGTTTGCTTTTGTTTTGTTTTTGTAAGGAAAGCATATGAAGAGGATTGTAAAGGTCATTATCTAAGGATTTCAAGTGYAGAATTTAGTGTTTCTCTCACTTCCAGATCTGGGTGCATTCCTGCAAATCCTCGTGTTCCCTGTTCCCTATTTTGAGTTGCACTTCTGAAGTCCTTTGCTTTTTCCCGGTAGCCTGAGACACTGGAAGCCTTGGCAGCTGGCCTCGGGCACTGTGTGTCAGCATGCTTTATTGTATCTTTTCCTTAACCATCACAATGGCTCTTATCTRCACAGAGAATTATCCCTGGCCTACTTCTGAGAAGACAAAATGTTCCTGGTCTTGCCATCCATTTCTGGGGAAGGCAATCTCTTGGTTTTTTTTGTGGGGTGTGGGTTTTTTTGGTTTTTTTGTTTTTTGTTTTTTGGTTTTTTTTTTTGTTAAATAGAGGGGATTTAGAAATATAAAGTGGTGTGAAAAACACGAAGTTTTTTCTAGGGTTATTTCAACACTCTGAGCCAAATAATGACATTTTCTATTTAATTGGGTAAAACAAACWTGTCAGAAACTTTGAGCAATTTTCAACTTTACACTGCTGGAAATTTCTGTTAAATGCAACCCTGAACCATAAAGAAAATTCTCCTATTTTAGAGACTGATCGTTGCAAATAACCTTGACATTGCCTTGGGTGTTTTACTGATCAGAGAGAAAGACAAGCAAAGCAAGCATCTGAGCACCTATCTTATCAAATTAATGGTAGATTATGCAGTAGTTTTTCAACCAGACATAGAAATTATCTTTCTGTCCAACAAAACTACTTGAAAATAAAARAAGTTTTTTGAGTGAGCTGCTAATAAAAACTGTTTGCAGTTTCCATGTGAAGAAGAGAAGATATTTAAATATGACTCATTTAATGTTCAAACAGCAARCAGTTTTTGTATTGTCCCTGGTTTCCTTTCCAAGTACCCTGTAGAAGTGCAGACTCTGTTTATCTCTTACTGAGGAACTCAAACCAGTTTGTTATGCCCTCTTCCAACGCACACCCAAAACACAGCCTGGTGCCTGTGTACCATCACACACATACTCTGGGTTCCCTGCCCAGCTGTGTAGGTGCTAGTGCAGGTTACAGAGGAACATAAAAAATGACAGAGTACTTTCTAATGCAAAGATCTTCAAAACCAAAGTAGCTCACATATAACGCAACAATTTCTAAAGTGGTGTACTAGAGAAAATACTTTTATTCATGTCAAGACAGAAGCTTCCCAAGGAGGAGAAACAGATTAGACATTAGACAAATAAAGGCAAATAAGACTTTCAGACTGCAGGAGAAGAGCAATCCAGATAAGTTGATTAGACAAATTCAGCTGAAAGCCTGCACTCACTTAATTACAATTACTATAGTTAGGATGGTGAAGGTATGGAGAAATTGACAACTTTCAATGAAGCAGGATGTCTTCTTCATAATAATTTTGCAGACATTCAAGTAATCACTCTCAATATTAATAATAAAAACATTTTATTGTTAATAATAAAACCATATCAGTATAAAAWGATGTTAGGTCTGTCACATTGAAACTACATTGATGATATTGATTTAGCAATTGCAAAGCTTCTGTGTAGGGAAGATTCAAGTTGTCAAAGGGTTTTCAGAAGCAAAGCAGCTTGTATCCTTTCAGTTACACTTCAACTAARCTAACAAAAATACATTGATGGTTATTTCAGCATTAGGGCAATCACATCTCCTAAAAAAGATATCTTATCTTTTAATCTAACACTTAATGCAGTAGGACCTGGCCATGTTCAARGGAGGGTCAGCTAGAGCAGGGGGACACTAAAACGTCTCTGGGGAGCATGTTCTAAAAAATTGTTTCTTACATGTAAGTAGAATTTCCCGTGTTTCAGTTTGTGCCCATTGTCTCTTTTCCTGGGYATTACTAAGAAGATTTGATCTGTATCCTCTATTCCCTCCATATTCTTACTCTTCATGTGAGAGATGCTTCAGTCCCTTCATCATCTTTGTGGCCCTTCACTGGTCCCACCCCAGTTATGTTCACATTTCTGTTGCTTAGGGAAAACCTGGACACAGCATTCCAGTTTCTCTCAGCAAGGTCGAGTTTTCCCTCAGTACCATTTTGCATGTAGTGTCTGGGTTAATTTGTGAGGCCTATGTAGAGGTTAACCCTCAATGACACTCCTGTGGCTTTCAAAATTTTGATAGTTCAATACAGACAGCTCAAAAAAACARTTGTAACCTCTCACACAGTCCTTAGTTTCGAGGATTATCAAGATAAGTTTGAGCAACCCTGATTTGGCTCTGTGCTCATGCTGTATTTGACTGAAGGCTCTGTTAAGGCTAGTTAGAGTCTCAGCAAAACTTAAATTCCTACACTCTGGAGTGATCAAAAGGTGACTGATCAAAGAGGTGACTCTTCTGCTATAACTGCTAAATATTTGCTAAGCAGCAAAACAGGGTTGTGCATTTTAATGAGTCACCCACCAAACCTCCTTTTTTTCCCCATATAATGAGAGCCTAAAGAATAAAAGAACTCCTCCTAGATTCTGAAAGCCTTTGGGTCAGAGGTCCTCTTCTGACCACATTTTACTTCTCTCCTCCCATCCCTAGGACTGAGAATTCTCATTATTACTAGAAGTGTCACTACACTCAGGAATCTCCGGTATSAGTTACTTTATTCTGCCGACCAATTTTGTATTGATTTCATTTAAAGAAAAAGGGGAAGAAGGTAAGTGCAGAAAGACAATCAAATATACAGATCCACATGCAAAATTGTGGAAATATAACCCTGCCTGTAACTTTTACACAGTACCTGAAAAGAACTGAAATGTACTATGTGAAACTATGTGATGCGCTGCCTATTCTCTCAGTGCACAGCACAGTCAAATACTTTTTTTGGTGATGCAGGTTGTAAATACTGATTCAGTCAGAAATGTAAATTGAAACTATACCACTGATATCAAAAAGCTCTGTCCCAGCCCTTCAGTGAGACCCAGGATGAACAAGTTATTRGATGCCATTTCCTAAGCTATCAAAAGTAATTTCAGCCCTTCATTCGGAATGGAGGGAAATACACTCAAAGATTTCCTGGGACAGTGTTCTGCACACCCAGCTATGCACCCAGCCTATGTAGCCTCTCTTACTCTTTAGGTATCTGAAGAATATGGCCAAGAAGTACAAAATCAGGTATTTGGGGTTACAGATGAATGCATTTCTCCAGTTTATAGACTCAGTACACACTGGGGAAGGARTAACTCATTGATGTYRAATTGAACTAATTAGGAGGCCAAASAAATTCAAGGAAGATATTAATAAARATAAGAATTTACTGTACTCAAAACAGACATAAGGGAAGAAAYGAAAACCAAGTTTAATAGGCTTTTCCAAAAATTTACTTTAGAAAGAGTCATGGTACAGGGTGCAGTGTTTCTCTAGAACTTGTTAATGCACTACAGATTTTTTCTCAGTTTTGTTTTTTTTTTTAATTTTAGAAAAGTATTAGAAATGAAAGAAATAATCAGGAAAATTTGATCTACCAGGAAATACCAACCATTCCAGGGTAGTAATTTATATCTAAATGTTTATATTTGTAAACTATGAAATTAAAATGCAATCTCAAACAGAGTTCTGCAGGGATCAGACCTAGGCCTGGTGTAATTTTTTTATGATCTGAATAAAAATTTACAGAGCTTGTATATAATCACTGTGAGTACTTACTAGGAAAAATAGATTGAAGAGATTTTATAATTAAAAAATTCCAGTTGAGAGACACTATCTTCAAATACATGTTAGACTYTTCATCTGGAATAAACTATATTAGTTTTGCAAATATTAAGAAATATTTCAAAACTGCTACTGTTGTCAGGAGCTGGCAAGCACCTGAGTAGATCTGGACTTCAGATTATAGTTATATATTGATATGGAATCAGAAGAAATATGCTAGTAGAAAAGGAACACAGTGACTGTTTCTATAAGACAGGTGAAGATCTTCCTCTGTAGTCAGGAATTATATCCTCCTATTTGGAGTTTCAGGCCGAGTTTTTAGTTCCAAATTTCAGATAATGAGATGTGAAMAATAAGTCAATACACAAAAGTAAGAAACAGTGACCATCAGAGGTCTGGAAATTCTTGTCTAAAGAAAAGGCATGTTATTGAAGTACCCTGACTGAAGGAGAATGCTGAAAACCTGAAGTTTCTTCTGAAACACTTAAAATATGATGAGGAAGGAAGATATTTTTTCTTATTATACATTGTAGAAAATACAGAAACCAATGTTCTTTGCAGCAAGTTAGCAATAAGGACATAACTTCTAGTACAGAGTAGAAAATGTCATATGGAATGACAGCAATGTCTTCAAGAAACAAAGACTGAGTAACTTGAATTAAATGAATTCTGTTGACTTGACAGTGGATGAAATGCAAAAAAAACTTGCTCGTGTCTAGGTATAAGTAATTAKCATAGAACTGTTGATTAAAGATTGTGTGGACAAAGGAGGAGTGCTGTATGCAATATACCTGGCATTTAATGTTATTTTTCAAACAATTTCCTATAGTGTTCTCATTTGGGATYGGAGGGATTACTGGCAGGATCAACAGGCTCTTAGATATTTGAAAAYTCTCTGTAGCACAGGGCCAAAGAGCAATAGTTAACAACTTAGTATGTGCAGACAACCAGTAATCAGAATAATGCTCCAGGCCTGGTATAATTTTGTGTTATCTGAAACAACCTGGGTGATAAGAGAGAATGTACACTTAGCTGGMGTGGATAACAGCAAGTGAGGAAGGGTAGGCAGAGTCAAAAATAATACTTTAAGATAAAAGGGACTTTAATAAACTTGAGGTATGGGCCAAGAGAAATCTTGTACAGTTTGTCAAAGGCAAGTGACAAGTTCTGCACATGAATACACTGCATCAGCATGGTCTAGGTAATGGCTGCTCTGACCTGGACAGGACCTGGACATTGTGGTGACTTTCTTAACTGCTGTACCCCTGTCCAGAGCATAACCATAAATTAACCCCTGTAAGTGGCTGGGGTTTCYAACTGGACTCTTTTGGTTTTCCAACTAACTATTACTGCAACAAAAACAAAGCTCAGCAGTAGWGTCTGGAGACACTAACACAAGGCACATCACCATTTTGCAGAGCTGGCTTCCTCCAGAAACATATAATCCAAGAAAATATTCCTACAGAGGTGATAGCTTCATTAATTTTGCTGCTTGGAAAACTATGCCCCAGAGTGACCATTTGGACAAGGCAGCACTTCAGCTTCCTTTAAGTACCTACAGCTCTTTATGGCTTGGCAGAGTACAGCTGAAAAACTTACTGCCCAGACCACCTSTGCATGAGCCCAGGCAATGAGAGGAGCTGCTCAGTATCAGCTGTGCAAAAAGTATGGTGCTTACAATGCTTTCTGGATTCATCTTTCTAGCTTAATCAAGGGGCAGTRCATCATGAGACCTGTGCTGCCTCAAATTCCAGTTGAGAAAGAATTGTAAGGATTTGAGAGAAGCAAAGCTCCTGAGCACCCGTGTCAGCTGGGTTGTTGAGCAGCTGGTTTGCTGTTTGYTGTCTGTCTCCCTGAATGCAGGAGCAGGATTCCATGGTGTGCTACAGAGCTCAGAGCTCCACAGGTCACCCTGGAGCATTTGTTAGGGAGMATCTTTGGTCTCCTCCTGACAGAAGCCCAGGAATGCTGTGGCTGTGGCTGGAATTTGCTCAATGTGGTTGCTCTTGCCCCCACTTATGCTGTCCCTTCCCTCCCATATCCTGGTAAAGCTTCATATTAAGAACTGGATATTTCATTGAACTTCCCAACACTCCAACCCTGATCTAGAAGTTTCTCCAGCCTTTTTTCATGGACTTATTCAGCTATACCAGCTGCTCAGTGAGCCTGCAAGACTGCAGCTTGTGCATGGAGTGGTGGGGGTGAGGTCCATACAATCCTTCTTCACAGCAGTGACTCAGACAACATGCCCACGACACAATTTTTGGCAGGTTTTGTCTCTCTATGGTTCATCAGATCTGTAAGTCACGCTCTGTGAATGGCAAACTGCATCCTCAAAGGTCAATCCAAGCTGCTGGGCCATGAGAGAGGTCTTTTCTTGATTTATGAGTCCCTGTGTAGTTTCTGAATTTGACAGAAGGAAGTTGGGAACAGTCCAAACYAGGGCTACAGCCCAACCTCTTTTATCTCTGACCAGCTGGAGTGGTTAAATAAAAAGATGAGAATGGGTCTCTCCACCTCTGACTGACTGAATTGGCAGGGAAAGGTGGGGAAGGCATTAAATTAGTTTTCAGTGTGCTAGTCATTAAACTAAATTCATGTTTGCTACTTTTGCTTAGACTGCATAAAACATTTCTGCTACCACCAGAAGATTTCTTCCAAATGGTAAATCCATGTATGCAAATACTGACTTTTCTGCCTCACTCTCAAAAAAAAAAAAAAAAGCTTTCTGTGCTTAAAATTCTCTTACCAAAATGATATGGGCTGCTCTATTTTAGCAGGCATGGCTTTCTAGCACGGCTTATGTGCTGAACTGAAGGTGGGGTATGTGGGCACTGGGATACAAAGAACAAAGATCACTGGAGTACATTAGTATCTTAAGGACTGCCAAAGAAGTCAGATCTTGTCCAGTTTACAGCCTTGTGTAGAGGCAAGTCCCAGCTGATCRCATCTCCATGCTGGAGGGGTTGAATACTCTCCATCTAGGTTATTTCAGCTATTACATGAGGAGAGTTTAAAGTTAAATTCAAAATTTCCTTATTGAGCACATTCAATGTTGCATTGTATTTTTAATTAGCAGAAGGATACTGCACTAAAATTGCACCAAACATAATAAAGCATTTGCAATATACATATGAATCACAGTAGAAACCTAATTCTCATTTCTGCTCTTTAAATGGTCAAAATCGATGCTGGATTCCCCACTCCTTGTGAAGGATTACATTGGTTGAAATCATCTCAAGCCCATTACTGTCTTCAAACTTTTCTATTTGTTGTCCAGGTTTTACAAGTTATATTGGGCTGAAGTCGCAGGTCCATCCTCCCTACCCGTCMTTTTCATCTGGTCTTGCACAGAAAGACATTCGTGTTTGTTGATCATCTGAGGSAAACTGATGATTCACTGGTACAGCTCTCTTGTCTAAAACCATGGTAACCCTTCCGTCTCCCTGGTGTTCAAATGAGTGAAGTTTTCTTCACATTGTCTCTTCGGCTCATTGTGTTTTTTCCCTTCTCCTCTGAGCTGTCCTCTGTTGTGGGGATTTGCCAGTCCATCAAAAGTGTCCAGGTTTTCAGTGCAAGGGAAGAATTTATTTCTTTCCTCCAGATGGCCCAGATGAGACTTATGTTTTCAGCGTGGCAGATCACAGGAACATGACAACAGTGCAAAGCAGGGATCTGTACAACCTGTCTCATCCACAGAGGACATATTGCAGTTCCATTCTTCCTTTGAGAGTGAAAGGGGATATTTTGAAAAGGGAAGGAAGGACCAGCTGCCAGTTGGTGGGGAAAAAGGAATATGAAAACCTATCCAATATTTATATAAAATTCAAAACTGTTCATTTGAAAATACAAATATATTTCCAGAATTTTATTGATATGTAGTCTTCAAATATAATGTCTGACAATATTTTTTTTGCCTAATCTTTGATCTAAATTCAAACCCTGGAGTCCTAGTAGCATATAATGAATTATTTTTTAAAGTCAGGATTAAATGAATAATTGGTTATTCTAATTACTCGCCCTGAGGTTATGGATACAGACACAATACCCTACAAGGGATCTGTTATATTGTGCTAGACTTTAGACAGGTAATAAAAAACATCTCTTTCATTAGCTAAGGGATGCAAAACCAGAATACAAGCACAGCATTTGAAAACTTACWAATGGAAAACAAAAGATGAGTGCAAAAAAACTATGGGAATAGACAGCAAGTGTTCTCGGTACACTAGAAACCTAAATTTGCCTTTATTTTGAAAAATTTAATGTCGTGATTACATCTTGTTGCGAATCTGCTTAGACTAGACATGTTCTGTATGAACAGAAATGGAAGTGCTGTTGATTGAGGACTGCCAGTGTTAAGTATGGATTGGAAAGCAGGAAGTCAGGGATATAGAAATTTGGTGTTCTGCTTCTAGTGTGCCACTACTAAAGGAAGTATGCCAAAATTAAAAAAAAAAAAAAACCAAAAAAAACCATCAGCCAACTAAAACCCAAGCAAGCCAATAAATAAACAAACCCCTTCTCCASAATCCTTCTTTAGGCTAGTTACAGCAGAAGAGGATTGAGTTTGTTTATTGTTTTGTGACCTGTCCCTTATAAACAAGAACTGGAGACAGCATTACACACTTTTTAAGACTCAGAATCATGTTCARCTAACATGTTCATTCTCCCAGGAAGAGAAAGATGATGTGTCTAGGACTGTCCAAAACCTAAGAAGACTCCACATTATGTCCATGCATTCTTCTGCACCAATGCAGCAGGAAGTTGCAGTTTCTACAATCTTGGCGAAAGCTGTGAATACTACTGCTGGATGAACAATAGTAACTGTTCAGAAGAGTGCAATGGGGGTTGCTTCATTTTGGAAGAGGTGAAAAGCAAGGATCATTCCAATAATATACACCTTTTCTGAAGTGCTGCAGAATAGATAGGGAGAAGATAATTTTAAAATTTAATTTATTGCCTTCATCCCAAAGAGTCCACCCACCCAACAAAACAAACAAAACACACCACAAAAGCCATAGATTTCATTTGCCATGAAAAYATCTGGASACAGCATTAGAAAAAAWATTTGTGACATCAGAATAATGAGCTCCTCTTTTACACTTTTAATATGTCCATTGAAAGCAAAACACTTCTTTGTTTTTGTGATAGAATGAAATTGTAATTCCGTCATTATTCAATAGACAGAGGGAAGATGCTTATTCCAAGTTTAAGCACAGAATAGAGAGAAGCTACTTATTGTATGTTCTAACATGGAGCACTTTAAAAGAGTACATAGAAATTTATGCCTGTATTTCATACATAAAAGGACATGAGAAAATAAATAACCTTCATTAGTTATTAGTCTATCAGTTATTCCAGCTCAGAATGTTCTTATACTATGATATTTGGAGCATTCAAAGACAAAGATAGCTCCTGGCTTTCATAAAAGATCATTCAGAATATCTTTTTTTTTCGAGTATCAATCTGAATACATGAAAAAACAAGAAAAAAGGGAGTGATAAAGATTGAAAAGCCTAATCTCTAGTAAATAGAAGRATGATTTTTTTTTACTAATTAGGTAGCASAAATTTAAGTGTASAGTTAYAGCAAAGGTCTTYTTGTAAAAAATTAAAACCACAAAARTTGYCCCAGTGCAGTAACTCAAAATGAGCAAAATTAGCTCAAGTCACAAACTGATAGAAGTCTAATAATATTAAAAAAAAAGATTCTGTTCCACTTTCTGCTTAATAAGTATTTACAGACAAAATGTTTCTCATGTAAAATTGGAGTACTTAAAAAGTTGGAGGTGGAAATCAAATAAAGAAAGCAATATAATTAAATATTGTGGGAAATTCCATGAAACTGTTAAGAGATCTCAACTCTTTTAAAATTCGGAACAAAAGTTTATAGGACTTTGAACACAAATGAATCAGAAGTATTAATGAACAACAGGATAAAAATAAGGTAAAAGTGAAGTTATTTAAAGCAACCCAGGCCAATGCAAAAAAAAAAAAAATAAAACACAAATGCAAATGTTTTATACCTATCTAAAGAGAAGGGAAAAAAGCTTTGCCATTGTATGGACAGGTACGTAGTTGGATTTTTTTTTCGTGGAGGTTTATTCTTGGGTTTACTTTCCAGACTTCACATTGCCTTAATAGGTGACAGCAAACGACATTTCATCACTGCTGACGCAAGCAGGAAAAACTGGCGGGGAACCCCGCCCCTTTGCTCTGCAGTCCTCAACCAGGTCGGCTCACACCGAATAAAATCCGCGGCGACGGCTGTGTCGCCGCTCAGTTCAAGTAAAGGGGTGCTTGTTGTTTCATCATGTCTGGTCGGGGCAAGGGCGGCAAGGGGCTCGGCAAAGGAGGCGCCAAGCGCCACCGCAAGGTGCTGCGCGACAACATCCAGGGCATCACCAAGCCGGCCATCCGCCGCCTGGCTCGGCGCGGCGGCGTCAAGCGCATCTCRGGGCTCATCTACGAGGAGACGCGCGGTGTGCTCAAGGTGTTCCTGGAGAATGTGATTCGCGACGCCGTCACCTACACCGAGCACGCCAAGAGGAAGACTGTCACGGCCATGGACGTGGTCTACGCTCTCAAGCGCCAGGGTCGTACTCTCTACGGCTTCGGCGGCTAAAGCATGTCTGCTCCATTCAGGCCTCTCTGAGAAATTCAAAGGCTCTTTTAAGAGCCGCACACTTAAACTCAAAAGGAGCTGTGTTGCTTTAAAGCTGTTCTAAGTGTAACGTTTTCAATTCATATTTATCAACATCGTGTTTCAGTTTTCCAGTGATACTTAAACCTGTAGAAAGTTGCTGGCCCCTTGGTAGATGTGCTGATAATACGCTGAAATGCATCCTAGCCAAAATGATAAAACAATGCTGCTGATTTTTAAATGTTCCAAGTTTTAGACTATTGTTACCTGAGGACGGTAAATCAGCAACAAAATAACCTAAAGTGACCCTGTTGCTGAGGSCTTAGATGCCTTCCCCTCCGTGCTTCTCATTGTGGGGGTGGGGCTMCCCCTAATTCAGTTAGCAGAGGTAGATAAACTTTTTTTATTTAAATGCTAATGTCYATTGTAATAGTGTGTGAGAGCGCAGCTGGTAGCTCCCGAATTTTTTTCATAAAACTTGGGTGTTGTTAATAAATGGTCTCTTTGTCCTCTGAGTGTTGTGCGTAGGAAATAATCCATTATTCTTTGTACATACACTGTGTTAAAGGTTAGGAATACTCTTTCTTATATGTTTGGATGCATCAGCGGCTCTCCATATCTTTACTCGTGCTCAAATGTCAACTCACCCGAATAGGAAAATATGGCAGAGCTATCCAGTGAGAAAAATCGAAAATTCACCTTGTGCCTTGCTGTATTTCAGGAACAGCCTAAGAATACTTTGTATGCTGAAACATTCAGTATTTTGAAGTGCTATTCCTTACATTAGAAAACACCCATTTGCAATCTATTTTGACCCCAAACATTTACCCTACCAGATGAAAGTTATACTAAGTGGAACTCAACCCCYTCCTCTAAAGAACCCTCATGACACACACATAATAGTAACAAAAATCCAAGCCTCAAAATACCGTATGTGATTCCTATTGAGAAAAAAAAATAGAAATTAACTTAAAAAAAAAAAACAAACAAGGATTTTCAATGCATTCAGCTCAGCAAAACATGCATTTACTCATTTACTGTTTGAATACTTTTCCCCAAACGTGTCATTTTGGAGGTAGAACAACCCGAAAACAAAAGTGTCAGGGGCGAGACGGGGTGGGGGGTACAACTGAGAACCGGCGGCCGTTGGTGAACGCGCGCGCTTTCTCGGCTTTTCGAATTTGAAAGTAGCCAATAGAAACAGCGCATTCCTGACAGCCAATCAGAGTGAGCGAGCGGTCTATAAAAGCCGCCGCCGCARCCGCGGGTYAGCATTTCTTCACTTCGGTTGCGAGTGTTCGTTGTGTCTGTTCTGAGCGATGGCGCGCACGAAGCAGACGGCGCGTAAGTCGACGGGCGGCAAGGCGCCCCGCAAGCAGCTGGCCACCAAGGCGGCCCGCAAGAGCGCGCCGGCCACGGGCGGCGTCAAGAAGCCGCATCGCTACCGGCCCGGCACGGTGGCGCTGCGCGAGATCCGGCGCTACCAGAAGTCCACGGAGCTGCTGATCCGCAAGCTGCCCTTCCAGCGGCTGGTGCGCGAGATCGCGCAGGACTTCAAGACCGACCTGCGCTTCCAGAGCTCGGCCGTCATGGCGCTGCAGGAGGCCAGCGAGGCTTACCTGGTGGGGCTGTTCGAGGACACCAACCTGTGTGCCATCCACGCCAAGCGCGTCACCATCATGCCCAAGGACATCCAGCTGGCSCGCCGTATCCGCGGAGAGCGCGCCTGAGCCTCCTGCCAYACGTCCACTCCTGAAATTTTCCCGCACCCTAAAGGCTCTTTTAAGAGCCACTACATTGCACAAAAGAGTTGATACACTGGTTTTGTTATACTTTGATTACAAGATAATAATTCTTAAATTYTTCAAGGTCATTATAATTCTAGTGTAAGCACGATAATTTCAAGCATTCACTTTAAACTGATTATTCTAGGCAATTTCAGGTCCTGTTTTGGTGTGGTCTTGGGAATGCCCATTCAACTATGTGCAGAATAAACTGCACAATACAAATGAGTGTTCAGATGCGGCAAATGAAATATACTGGACCAGGAGAGACCACACTTACTTTTCTCTTCCTCTCTTTCCCTCCACCCACAACACCCCCCTCCCTGAACTTGATACTTCCTGTAAAACACTGTTTGCAATATTTTTTTATGGAGTAATCCAGGGTTTTATTTTAAAAGCTTGTAGAAAATATAACCTGAGTTACTTCTGGAATATAAGCTTCAAATTTCAAGTAGTTTTTTTCTAACTATTATACTCTGTCATTTCTTTTACTCTGATGTACTCTTGAAATTGTAACTGGGTATCTCAGCCCTACCTCTATCACACTAGCAAACCAAAAGTGCTAAGATTACAAGTTTGAGGAAAGAAATGGAAATTGAGAAATTAAATAAATTTGGGTGTYGGGTTTTTTTTKGTTTTTTGTTTTTGCATTATAACTTTGCAGACAGGCTAGAGAAGATGAGCATTGTGAACTTGGAAAAGGCGAAGAGAATCTGGTGGTTGTTATCGACAAGTCAMCCCTATTCTATTTTCCCAGTACTTGGAAAGCACTGGCACAGAAAGTTTTGTGACTTGTTTGGGATCACATCAGCTGAGGAAGAGGAGGTGTCTGTGAAGGCTTGCCAGATTTAGCCAATGGGAGGCCTGTAGCAAATTGKCTTGTACAGTTTTGAGAATTAAAACAAGGGTTTTGTGTTGGATGTTAAGAAAACTGAGTGAGTAGAGGAAAATGCATGGAGGGATCTAAGGTGAACACTTAGCAGAATAATTTGATTGAATAAAATTTTGAAATCAGGAAATTACAGTTGCCCTTTAGTTCAATTTTTGGTTGTGTCAGGTCTTAGAGACTGCCACTTTTAGTATTTTAGAGATGGGAGGTTTTTTATAAATTCACAAATAAAACACTCAGATCCCTATTGATTTTGCTTCTTTGCTGTGAAAGCATCTTTTCCTCTGTGCTTAATAATGGACTCCAGCCTATCCAATACACTTCTGCAAATGTCACCAGCCATTGCTCTGAAATTAAAATTCAAGTATTTAAGTACAGCATCTGGGGAGTAATGTAAGAAGTTTCATGTGGTGACTTTCAGAAAAAATACACAGGAGGTAAACAAGGTATACACAAGAAATACTCATAGCATTGTTGTGTAGGTTTGAAAGTGTATAGATACACATATATATATGTTGCATACCTGTATACACACCTTCATATGCTCTTTTTCCACTCWCAAAATTTAATTCTCAGATTCATCCATCTCTGTCTCTTTCTCATGGCACTCTGTCTCAGTACAATCTGGCTTTGTTTTTCTGCAGTTCCAATAGTATTTTATGTTGTATTAAATAATAGAAACTGCTTCACTGTTGGATTAGATGATCAATGTAAGTATCTTTTAGTTGAAATGGTTCTATTCTCTTCTATTCTTCCATTTGTGCATCACCACTTGCAGAGTTAGGGGTGAGAATTTATACAGTGGCAGTGCTCCTATTGGAAGAGTATTGGGCACTGTGCTTAAATGTGCAATTTTAAAGGAATTATATTATTATGATATTAAAATCAACTATATGTCTGCTTACTCTCTAGGAATTCGGTAGGCTCCACCGTAATGCTACTTGTTGCTTCATGTTACCAATTTATTGCCTATTTAAACTTTGCAACTAGGCCCAACTTGGAGGTTAGCAAGTGTTAAAAGGCTAAAACCTTAGAAGTGTTACAATTGTTAATAAATATGCAGGGTCACTGGTGCCGGTTTGTAGCGCACACCCAGGCTCTGTAAAGAGCCTTCACTCATACCAGACTGGAATTTGCTCTCAAAAGTAAATGAGGAAATGATTCATTGTCACTTGTAAGCAGTTAATATCTTGTCTGCATTATCAGGTCGTGTTTCAGTGCTATCTAGTAAAATTTCTAGAAAGGACTGGATAGTATTGACATGGTGGTACKTGTTAGAAATAATACTGGGCTTGTTTATTTATTTGTTTTCCTCATTAGAGCCAAATATACTCTACAACAACTGAAGCAGAAGGGAGGAAGGCAGATATAGATTATTGGGTTTTTTTACGTTTTTCTCTGACATTGAAGAGAACATGGAACTTTTATGGCCTCCTGAAAGGTTTCATTCACTCCCTGTGAAGGCTGGTAGTTAAAAGCTTCTTATAACATTGTGTTGTCTAATCAAGACAAGAAGTCTTTGTCATGCTACAGTATACAATTCCCCTTCCATTCAACCCCGGTTCTAAAATTAAGACATGAAAAATCAATAAATTCACTCAGGGGGCTTTATTTGTGAAGAAAAAAGAAATGAGGAAAAAAAGAGATACAAAAATGCAGAACCCCAAGCAAATCTTTATCCCTCTGGTACACTCAATATGTCTCCACTTTTCCATCCACCCACGGGCTGCCTCTGACAGACTGGGTGTGTAGCGCAGCATCCCTGAGTAAGCAAACAGAGCCCAGATGCCTCTAATGACAAGAGATGGCCACTCAAAAGCAGCCCTCGAGTGGTCTCCAGCCTTCAATATTGTTGCCCACCAGATAACAGATTCAATTTTCACAGATGGAGAGAARAAATGGAGATGGTCCTAAGAATAACTGGAGAAACAACTACTTATGACTGAATTATGAATCTGAGGTCTCATTTTAAACTTCTAGTTTGTAAAATCTCACTCTCGTTAGACTGATCTTGACTCAATATAAGAATTCAAGCCAAAAAGGATCCCTAAAAGGTTGAAAGCTTGATACTATMTGATGCTTTCTGGTCAATACTTGTTAATATATTGAACTCACATTTCTCCCATTTGTGTCACTTTACCTTCATCTGGTTTTCATAAAGCACCTGTTACTTCTTGCTATTTTATAAAKCAACTCAGGTGAATTTCAAGAGACATCGAAAGCAGTGCTACAGCTCTTTTTGATGTGCATGWAGTGGCTCTTAAAAGAGCCTTTGGGTCTACGTGGGCTGTCTCCTTGCCTGGCCGGGAACGGGCTGCGGCAGGAGACTTAGGCACGCTC
>NW_026624388.1:28308-41955 GCF_030028575.1 Malurus melanocephalus
CGGCGCGCCAGCTGGATGTCCTTGGGCATGATGGTGACGCGCTTGGCGTGGATGGCACACAGGTTGGTGTCCTCGAACAGCCCCACCAGGTAAGCCTCGCTGGCCTCCTGCAGCGCCATGACGGCCGAGCTCTGGAAGCGCAGGTCGGTCTTGAAGTCCTGCGCGATCTCGCGCACCAGCCGCTGGAAGGGCAGCTTGCGGATCAGCAGCTCCGTGGACTTCTGGTAGCGCCGGATCTCGCGCAGCGCCACCGTGCCGGGCCGGTAGCGATGCGGCTTCTTGACGCCGCCCGTGGCCGGCGCGCTCTTGCGGGCCGCCTTGGTGGCCAGCTGCTTGCGGGGCGCCTTGCCGCCCGTCGACTTACGCGCYGTCTGCTTCGTGCGMGCCATAACAAACGACCTTCACAACACCCGAAGAGAACAGAGAATTGAAGCGAGTAGGGTCGCAACGCCGGTATTTATAGAGCTGTCGCGTCTCTGATTGGACGGGATGAAGCGCCATCTGATTGGCTGCTGTGGAATCCCAGCGCGGGCTCGGGAAGCTGAAGCGCTGCCGGAGCCCCCCAGCTGCGACCCCGCTCGGATCGCAACTGCTCGGGGCGAGTCCAGGGGCTGGGGCGGGAGGGTATTTCAGCGTGATCGGATCCCTTCTGCTTCTCCGGCTGCTCGTGACTACCACTCTCCTGACAGATAAAAAGAAGCGTGGAGGCTGAAATTTAAAATTTACTTGCGCTTTCTTTTTCTTTATTTGTGTCTTTTTTTTTTTTTTTTTTTTTTTTTTTTTTTTTTTTTTTTTTTTTTTTTTTTTTTTTTTTTTTTTTTTTTTTTTTTTTTTTTTTTTTTTTAATTTAAAAAAAAAAAAGTGTCTGGGATCACCTTGTTCTACCAGCTGGGTGGTTCCTGGAGAATGTCAGTCTTAGGGCAGAACAGTGAAGTGCCACGCTCTGCAATCTTTTTTTTTCCAGTTTGGTTTGGTTTGTTTTTTAATATGATGTGCTGATTACAAAAGAAGGACAAACCTCCTTCAGTGCTGTACAGAGCTCCTTCTTACATGATTACTCAATTTATCCCCAGAGGCACAAAGGGAAGATCGGCAGGTAGCTTGAAACTGAGGCGCTCAAAAAATCCAGTACAAGTTCGTAGCTATAGCAAACATGTAACAAACTAGCGATTTGAGATCTTTTTAAGGTATTTTTTCATGGTTTTCATGTTTTATTTTCACTAGGAAATTATGAATGAGGCCTTACATATCATCAGGCAAAA
Source organism: Malurus melanocephalus (assembly GCF_030028575.1). Taxonomy (NCBI): domain Eukaryota; kingdom Metazoa; phylum Chordata; class Aves; order Passeriformes; family Maluridae; genus Malurus; species Malurus melanocephalus. The sequence goes on from NW_026624388.1 coordinate 29,571, forward strand.
TCGTGGTGATGAGAATACTTAGGCAATTAACTTTAAGATTTTCTTGGTGAGAAATTAATTGGAAAGGAAAATGGGTCTATCATTTAAATTTCCCCTACTCACCAAGGTGTTAGAAAACCAGGCGGTACCACAGTTACTTATATCATTATTTGCAAGTGCCAAATGATTTTCAAAGATTTCATATGAAGTACAAATGTTTTTCCCTTTCTGTGATGAAGTACTAAACACTCCAAAAGTGAGCCACAGACTGGAGTGATTTTGTCTGTAAGAAAAGTGTTAATTTGAGGCGCTTTTAGGCAGATTTATTTTAAAAGTMATGTCATGGACAAGGTCATGAATGGCATTTCAGATAACAGTTTAAATCGGCGAAAATTWAAAAACCAAGCTTTTCGTTTCATAACATATAGTCATTTTAATGAGAATGTAGAACATGAAAGAAAAAACTGRTCTCACGAGGCAAAGACAACTTCCCCGTTACCCACGAACTTGTGCATTTAACAGCATTTTATAATAGCAAAATCTTGTATTTCTCTTATTGATATTGTTGAGGTTTTAAAATTACATCATTGTTTTATGGTAAATACTCGTARAAGTAACACAGCTCTTTAAAGGARAAGGTGGGTGGCTCTGAAAAGAGCCTTTGTGTTCTGAAAGCGTTAAGCTGTAGCRGRAAYAGAATTTAGCCGCCGAAGCCGTAGAGAGTRCGWCCCTGGCGCTTGAGAGCGTAGACCACGTCCATGGCCGTGACAGTCTTCCTCTTGGCGTGCTCGGTGTAGGTGACRGCGTCGCGAATCACRTTCTCCAGGAACACCTTGAGCACACCGCGCGTCTCCTCGTAGATGAGCCCCGAGATGCGCTTGACGCCSCCGCGCCGAGCCAGGCGGCGGATGGCCGGCTTGGTGATGCCCTGGATGTTGTCGCGCAGCACCTTGCGGTGGCGCTTGGCGCCTCCTTTGCCGAGCCCCTTACCGCCCTTGCCCCGACCAGACATGGTCAGACACTGAGCGCTCCTTTATCTGAACTGTGTGCTGAGACCGCCGGCACTGCGGMTTTTATTCGGTGKGAGCCGACCTGGTTGARGACTGCAGAGAAAAGGGGCGGGGCTTAGTTCTGGTCTCCACCGTCTCACCGCTCTCAATTGTGCGACCCGAGAGCAGAAAATTGAGGAACCTGTGCGAATTACCCTTCCCCGAGGCACAAGCGTTTCGATGTTTCTGTCACTTTTCGGTGCATTACTTGTGTTTCAGACAGCAAAGACATCGTGTCAGTTTGTATAATGATTCATGTATTTTTAAAAACCTTTGATGTGTCGTGATCATTTAGAAGAAAAGGTTAATTCATAGAAAGTTACTCCAGTTAATTATTCACTTGTGCTTTGCTTTGTTATTTTCAAAGATGGGTATGTCTTACGTATTTCAGTTCCATCTGCTTATATGGATTCTCCTGKGTGCCTTCTCTGTTTATACAGTTATTGCACATTTTTACTGTAATGGATAATCTTGCAGCAAATTCTGTCCAATCATATTTCTGAGAAATTCTACCCCTCCTCTTTTATTTTTTTTCACATCTTCATTTCCTGCTTTCTCTGAATGTCATCTCAAGGTGACAGTGCAATTTAGCAGTGCAGATATGCTAATTAAGATTTTACATGTTTGACTTTCATTTCTTAAGGTAAAGGTATTCTTTTCGATKAATAATTTTAAAGTATTTTCCATTGCTGTGGTGGCATAGACGAGAGCGTGGTTATTTTTAGAGAGACTGAAAARTTAARTTAAGAASAAGAGTGGTTTTGCATTTCTTGGGTGTTTATTAATTCTGTGTTTGCTCTCTTTAGCAAAGGAAAATGTTCTGAGATTTTGCTGTTGAAATCAAAAAGCAGTATTTAGAAAAAATATTCAGTAGACAGTTTCCGACCTGAAAATTACSTGGAAGGATAAGAAAAGTTTCCAGTACTGAGCGTTTGCTGCCCTCTCATGGATGTTTCTTGATTGCTTGGTTATGGTTTGTTTTCCTCCTAGCTGGGCAGCTTTATGGGATGTATGCTTTCATGAGGATACTACAAAAGATTAAAAAATCATTAAGCTATCTTCACATAGACCACATATACAGATATTACATCTGCTAGCAGATAAATCACTATTCCAATGGCCCGTCCCTCACGGAGAAATGAAAATCTGACACACATTCATGCGGAATCTTTTCATCAGAGGCCCAAAGGAAGCCCAGATGAGRCAAGACAAACACCAAGACTCTGAAAGAGACATCCTAAAGTTTCAAACCTTTAACAAAGGCTCTGTTCCACAAGGAACTTGGCAGTACTCTAGCTTGGGCTATGGAGATATTTCCAGGATGCAATGTGGATGCCACAGGTAAAGTCTCAGCCCCTTTCTTTTGAGAACCTTAAAACTTACTCTTGAAATGTACATAACTTACATTTCACAATTAATTTAGCCTAGCATAATAAGAAAGACCTTTTTCTCTGCTTTATTCRGCTGTCATGGTTTAACTCCAGTCAGCAGCTAAGCACCATATAGCTGCTCACTCACTTATTCCCAGAGAGATGGGGGAGAGCAAAGTGAAAAAAACTTGTGGCTTGAGATAAAGACAGTTAAATTGGTGAAGCAAAAGCCATGCACACAAAGAAAGCAAAACAAGGAATTCATTGATCGCTTCCAATGAATGGGTGGGGGGATTTTTTATTGTTTTCCAAAGACATGCTGAGGCCATGCAGGATAAATTCTTCACCTGATAACAATAACCATAAAAGATACGAAGATACACAAGAAGTACAGGAATAACATAACTCACTAAGGGAGAATGACAAAATGAAGAAATATATGTATGAAAATTACCTGATTTTGTGGTAATCTGACAATCAATTGGGCTTTGTGGCAACTAATGAAGATGAAAAATACTGTAACYTCATCATGCAAAAATGTTCATCACTAAAAAGTGATTTATTACTCAGTGATGCAGTAACATAAACTGAATTCTTGAGAGGTTGCTGTCTGTTCTCCWATCTGTAGACCTTCATCTAACTAGTTCATTTGCCATTATTGGAACATCATAGACTTTTGTTATTGACATTTACTAAGTAAATRCCTCTGTGAAATAAACAGTTGACCCTATGAAAGAGAAAACAAATGAAAGCAAATGTTCCTAATAATAATAATTTGCAATACTGAACCTTTTTTTTTCTTCCTTCCTTCTAATTTTGGGACAGCTTAGCATTTAATCATAAAGTGTATTTTTCGGTTTTGGGTCAAAGTATGACCAGCCACTAAACATCAGCACATAGCACATCTTAGAAAATGCTGAGCAGAGCTCATCTATTTCTTTCTTTCCCTAGTACCATGAGGTATCTTAACACATTTCAAAAAAGAAATTAATGACCATATGTCAAAAAAAGTCATAGAAGAGTCAGATGTGTTCCCTTTTCACTAAAATCATAAATCACACATTTGAACCTCAGTTCAGTCGGTTAGCCAGAAATTTGAGCCATGATAGCAAAATAGTATCACCTGAGTTTTTCTTAGGATATAAATTTTTCTTAAGACCAGAATAGGAATCTGCTTATTAGGCAGAGAGAAACCTGCTGAAGATGATATGGGGTCCTGAGGGACACAATGTGATCAGACACCACACAGTGACTTAGTAATTTGACATAAGGTGTTTCTGAGGGACAATCAGTCTGGAGTTGTACACACCTTTCCCACAGCTGAGATGAGATGGCATCCAAAGGCCTAAGAGTGCACRAAATGAGGAGGAAGTTGGATGAGAAATGATAAATTAGGGTTACTGACTGATATGCCAGGGGTGGAACTGGCATAAAGATGTCTTGACACTTATCTCTGTAGTACGACTTTTCTCAGGCCACTCTTGCTCTTTACCACTGCACTACCCTTCCCCAGAARCTATGTTATGCTATGCAACTCAGCTTTACACGTTTAACAGGATTTATTTTTTTTTTTTGTTTGATGCTAATTTTGTTCCTGTATTGGACAATCTATCCACTGGAGCCTACATAATCAGTGCTTTCAGTGTTCCTGCATATATACACTTCCTTTCTCGTCATGTGGAACAATATTTTCAGTATTTAGCAGCTATCTTCAGCTAAGCCTAACGTGAAAGATCAACTTTGCTTGAACTTCCTGCTCATTATCATAATAAATCCCCATCCACAGGCTGTGATTGCCCCATTCCCACGTAAACCCCTTCTTCATAGAGTATGCACAGTAAAATACCTGTGAAGTGTATCTTAAAACGGAGACGGGACARCTGTCAGTGAGTACAGCTATAAGTGGTTACACGCACAGAAAATACCATATTTTTATTACTCGAGGTGTGCAAAAATGAACACCCGCCCAAAAACTGAGGGCTGCAGCTTCAACGAGCGAGAACTTGAGCACCGAAGTGGAGCACAGCGGGCAGCACCAGACCTCGGACTTCTCCGACCCCGCTCGCCCTACGGTTTCCAAAGCGGGAACAAAAGCAGACTGGAAGTGMAAAAGCCCGCGGGGCGAGGAGGGGGGGATGCGGGGGGGAGGTGGAACAAACCTACCAGGGGGTTTATAAGACTTTTGAACAAAGACGGTTTGAAGGAAAAGGCGTGGCGCCTTTTTAACCCGAAAACCGCTGGGCACTAGAAAAGCCAAAGAGCAACGGCCAATATTTGCGGAGCGCGGGCTTTTCGAAATCTGCCGGGCTCTGGGGGCGGTCCGAGGAGCTTCCCTGCGCAGCTCTCCGCCCCCCGGCTGATACGAAACTGCGGCGAGACGAAGCATGCCCGCTCCCACCCCCCTCCCAAGAGCCTGAGCACCCTGAGCGCTGCCCTGCTACCCCGAAGAGCTCGGACTCGCACCAATTTTCTGCAGAGAATGGGAAGGTATTTGCACCAACGCCCGCCATTTTTTATTGAGAGGCTGGTCGGCACCAGGAAAAAACTAAGAACGAAAGCGCAGAAATGTTACCGGGTCCTCTTAAAAGCATTATCAAAGGTGGGGAAAAAGAAGTTAAAATACACGTGCACACACAGAGACGCAGAGTTTCAGCTCTTTTTGTGAAAATTTGGGTGGCTCTTAAAAGAGCCGTTGGGTTTATCTGCAGAGCAGATAGAATTTCTTCCACACAATTTATTTTTTCTTGGGAGCCGCCTTCTTTGCCTTGGCTGCTTTCGGCTTGGCTGCCTTGGGTTTAGCTGCTTTGGGCTTCACAGTCTTTGCCTTTGCCGGGCTCTTCGCTGCTGCAACTGCTTTTTTAGGCTTGGCAGCTTTTGTCGCCTTCTTGGGGCTCTTGACTGCTTTCTTGACTGCGGCGGCCGCCGGCTTCTTAGCTTTCTTGGGGCTCTTCTTCGCTGTGACCTTCTTGGGCTTCTTGGCGGCGCTAGCGGGCTTCTTAGCTGCCGGCTTCTTGGGCTTGACTGCGGCAGTTTTCTTCTTGGGRGCTTTTTCCTTCACTTCTCCGGGTTTCTTGCTGAGGCGGAAAGAGCCGGAGGCGCCGGTGCCCTTGGTCTGCACCAGGATGCCTTTACTGACAAGACTCTTAATGCCCAGCTTGATGCGGCTGTTACTTTTCTCCACATCGTAGCCGCCGGCGGCCAGCGCCTTCTTGAGCGCGGCGAGGGAGAGCCCCTTGCGCTCCTTGGAGGCGGACACGGCCTTGGTGATCAGCTCGGTGACGCTGGGCCCCGCGGGCTTGCGGGCTTTGGAGGCGCTCGCCGCCTTCTTCGGCTTCTTGGCAGCGGGAGCTTTGGCCGGGGCCGGGTCGGCGGCGGCAACATCGGGAGCGGCGACGGGAGCGGTCTCAGCCATTTCGACTCCTGCCCGATCCAGACGAACAATGGAAGCGCTGCCGCCGCCGCCCCTTTTATAGCAGCACCGAGCGCGCTGATTGGTGCTCGGCGCGCTGCTCCGCCGCCCGCTGCCGTGCCTGTTGTGTTTCTTCAAGCTCCAAAAACATCTTTTTCCTCGTGAAATTTGCTRCCGATGCACCCCGTTTCTTTCCGGAAGGGGAGAGGGGCGTCTGTCCTACAAGCTAATGGAGTTTCCCATTAGAAGGAGCAGAAATGAGGGAAGCACGACCGCTGAAACTCGGCGGCGTGGAGCCGCAGAGACCTCGGCAGAGAGAAACCTTCGGTTTATATTTTAAATTAAAATTATAACTTGGGTTAAGTGGGCACAACTGGCATGAAATCTTATTCTTTAAAAGGTTCTCTAAAGAGCAAGCGAAAACCAGAGTGGTTTGAACATTTGGTTTCAGAGTAAATGGATATTGAATCCGAGGAAGTAACACAGTTTCGCCCCACGGTCCCAGACGCTGATGCAGAGCTGACTCCCTCGGCTGAGCCGCTCTCCTCCGAAATCTCCCCGCTCAGTGTCTCTTCAGCAATCGCGGTGTCTCAGCTGCTGTCTTTCGGGGAGACGTTTGTGCTTTAGCAGGGTGTGTGAAAGTCGATGTTACTTTCCTTATGCTTCGGTATTTCCGTAGAACAAAGCACCGACGTGCCCCGTCTGAAGACTTATGTTCCTGTCATTGCATTTTCAATGAAACCTTAACAAACTCGCTTTCTTTTGTTAAATTCGRAAGTCAGGATAATTACAATTACAGTATATTTGCTTTTAATGGTAATGCTAACAGTTATTACTCGTCTTCTCCTTGTAATTTGGTARAATTGTTTGGGAAGTATCTGGAGTGTACTGAAATTTGAATTGTTCGGRGATCTAAAGCTGGAAATTCGGTCTTTTGAGGGTCTGTTGAGAAGCCAGGACACTTAATGCAAAAAACTGACTTCTTGATTTTTAATGAATGAATGTTGATTGTGTAAGTTTTTATCTTTGATATCACCATCCGGTGATTCACCACTTCGCTATTTTCAGAAGTGAAGAACCCATATCTTCTCRAAAGGATCCCTGCTCGGGGAAGTGATAGCTCTACATTACAAACAGTGGAAGAATTGTTTCTTTTTTTCTTCTTAATTTTCAGTGCAAGGTTGCTCTCATTTAAATATCAAACAGTTAGCAGTCTGCCTGCAATAGTATTGTCTTTCCTACCKTCCATATCCGGGCTATCATCAGCTCCTAAAAACCTGTGAGCAGGTATATTCACAGCTAAAAGTAGGTGCATAGAATCCCTGCTGTCTRGGAGTGTGAGAATAACGAAACACATTGACTTATTTGAGAAATGCCATWTTCTTTTCTCATTACAGATGTTCAATTAAAAATCTAAACAGCCACAGAGYAAATGCTAGATTTATTTTAGTACTTTGAAATACCTTTGTTTCCCCTGCTTGAACTTAAATGTTGAAAATTGCAGCTTAGTGAGGTCTCCCTCAGTAAACCTATAAAATGAAAATAAATGCACAGTTTGGATGATCTGGCTGCTATAAGAAGCATTAAAAAACTGCAGTGTGACCCTGCACAGCTTTGCATTGTTTCTTGATTTAACACAGAAATGGGAAAATATGTTTAATATGCATTTAATCTGACACTTATTTCCTATAGTATAGGATTAAGGTCATAGTATGGTATAGTATAGTGTAGTATAGTATAGTGTAGTGTAGTATAGTATAGTATAGTATAGCATAGTAAAGTATAGTATAGTATAGTGCAGTATAGTATAGTACAGTATAGTTTAGGTTAAGGACTTCAGTGACATTACTGAACACTGTATCAGAATATTGAGACCCTGATGAATTTTTTTTTTCTAAACTAGTCATAGTAACCCCATAAGCAAGAAGAACAGAGTTCAAGGCCTCCCAGAGGCACTAGTGCTAATATTTTGTAGTTCTACAGTCCACTGATACCTGTAAATAAGTGGTTTGTTTGTGTCAAGCTATTCACATTCAGCATCAACTTTCTGTCAATTTTTTGGACTTGTGCAAGGAATGTTGTAATCTTTTCCAATCTTTGAAAGACTCGGTAAACATTTTGTTTTTCCATACCTTTTTATACCAGTAATGAATTCTGAGATTACTGGAAATGTGAACAGGACATTAACATTCTTCTTTGTTTTCATTGTCATGATTGTATATTGATTTGCTTAGATACGGAGAAGTGTTTAGATCTGAGATTTCACTCTCTCAAGCCCATTTTTCCTTCATGTAAGATATCGCTGAGAATTGGAAATAATCTCTACTCACTCACTATGAGAGACCAAGGAAATGCAGATTGGTTGTATCGAGCTGTGGATGCTCATAGGAAATGAACCATTATGRACTCCTTTTCAATGGAGACCAAAACAAAGATGGGCATAAACCTGAAGATGGGAAGGGCAGACCTGAATGTGGGTGCAAGTCAGAGATAATTTTTTTCTTCAGCTATGTTTTGCTTTTGGATATGCAAGCATACTATCCTAGATTCATCTAACCATTTTTATTGCAATSCAGTAAGTGGGTGTTAATTTCCCAGCCACTGTAGACTAAAATCTAATATTTCAGCCGCTATAGAATATAACCAAAAAGAGGGAACAAATGCTCAACACAGCAAGTTTGTGCATTTACATATGTACAGCAAAAAGGCTTCCCAAGGCTTTGATACTCCATTATTTCTTCATGTAGAAGTTGTATTTTGGTATCATCATTCCATTCACCTTCTCCTATTTCTTTTAAATCAGCAAGTGTTAGTAAAAATACTGAAATATTGAAATTGTGTTGAAATAGTGAAATGATTGTATTGTATTGAAATAGTGAAATGATATTTTTCTTCTAGGAAATACAGATGTTTATGAATTAGCATAGGCCTACACAGAGATTCTACACAGARATTTTTTAGAAGGTTAATAGAGATAGAAGCCCCCCACATTGTCAAGTSGGTTCATGTTCTGCATCAAAATCCCGCATGTGCTGTAAATCAATTCAATTTTATGCAGATTGCTTATAGAAACTGGACATGGACCCTTGCTACTGTTTCAAAGACGAACATGGTAAGTACTAACAAATGATTATTTTTCTGTGTTTTAAAGTGAAATTTCAAAAAAATGTCTAGCAGGGGTGTTCTAATGTTAAGTAAATCATGAATCCCTGTTCCTTCTGATTAAAAGTCACAGGCTGCCATTATTTCCCTCCATGCCTACTGACATTTATTTTCCTGAGTGACTAGTAAAGTCCAAATGTCYTATAGTAAATGTTTATTTGGTGTTTTCATTWTCCCATGCCTAAATGAACAGCCCCCAAATTCTTCACCAAGAGTTGTGACTTCCACAATGGTGAGGCTCTTGCCTTGGATTTAGAGCAATCTTATTTTATTTATCAGACAATTTCTGCAKATAAGTCAAGGCTCATGGGAAGATATGCACCTCAAAATATTAAAAAAGTCTCTATTCCACATTTGAAACCTATATTATTTTTTTATTCTCACACGGTAGAACATGCCTAATTGTCAGGAAATGAAACAATTTTTAAATTACAGAAATTTAAATTCACACAATTCAAATACTGCTGAAAACTGTATCRCTCTCTTTGTCCACCAACATTCTTGAGAGGACAGAAATCCTGTTTCTCAGTGTGCAGAAACAYGAAAGGACAGTAACTTTTTTTCCTCTCAGGTGGAACACTAGGAGTTTCTGACATAGCATTAGACCTAAACCTGCTGCTGGAGCTGGCAAAAGGATTCAAATTATAAGAAGGGACATTTTATGCTTAGTCAACAGCACAGATTAAATAATAAATACACACTAGAAAGAGCCATTTTCCAGGTCACAGATTCCCAAAGCTGATTAAAGAACGATGTGACTTAGAAAAATCACTGTAAGAAACATATTRGATTTCTTGCCAGAATTGAAGGGGTACGATGTGAATGAGGCCTTCTTGCCTACAAGCAATGAGTAGTTATTGCCCTTTGCAAATGCCAAGTATGAAACTAGCAGATAGTTTTGGTACAGTGTAGTAAGGGAAATCAAGGATGTTTGACAAATTTCTCACCCATGTGGAATTTTTTGCTGCTCCTCCCTATGGCAAAATCAGTTTGTGGAGTTCCCCAGCTCCATCAATATGAATTAATTGAACTCAAATTACTGTGTAACAGCCCAAGCTCTGGGGGATATTTTAGTCTACCCTCCAGGTATTTCTACCCTGAAGGGACTATCTGCCTGCCTATTTCAACACCTATTAAATCGATGTTCTAGTTTYAGCAAAATACATCCTGCATTGTAATGCAGGAACAGAACAGGTTTTTTTTTTCTTTCATTTTCTATTATACTAACTTAAAATAGCAACTGTTTGTTTTTTTTTTTTAAAGAAAGAGACTTACATTCGTCCTTTAATTTTTGATGCTCTTCYGTAATATTGCTGTATTAAAATCTCTAAACAGAGCATTTACAAAAGAGAAAGATGCATCATTAACCTAACAATGCAAATTGACAGGTGAATGAGGCAAATCCTCCAAAAGAACTTTGATCCATTTTTTGGCCCATGGAATTTTGAGTAAACAGTGAACAGTGTGTCYGGGCTTCTTTGCTGTTTTACGAAGATTTTAACGCTTGCATAAAAAAGGAGATTATCAGGTGGAGTCTTCAGAATGCACTGAAGTAGATAAAAAGAGGGAAGATAACCAGATGACTCTTAACTGAGAATTTTATTCAAAAAAGTGCTAAATACGAATACAATGAGTGTGAAACATCGTTTTCTGAGGCTCCACATATCTGTAAACGTTTAGGGCAATATGTAGGAACAAAGCCTAGGGCAGCCATTTCATAGTGATTTCTGCTGTTTGCTGCAGCTGGGAGCCATTTTGAGATTCACTTTACAGCTGACTTGCTCACATTTCACATGTACAACACTGGTCCTTACTGATGGAATATTAAAAGATCAACTAAGTGTTTCTGGCAAAAAATCAGAACTTCATCTGCATATAAAAATATTTTCATTATGATTTTCCGAAATAAATCCAAGCAAGCAAAAAAGCAAGCAATCCAAAACCCAGACACCACAAACCCCCAGAGAAAAACAAAACACACACCCCCCCAAAACCCAGACACCACAAACCCCCAGAGAAAAACAAAACACCCCCCCGCCCCAAACAAACCACATTCCAGAAAACAACATAAACAGAGTAAGTGAATTAGGAAAAACTCTAAGAAATTATTTCAGAATTTTCAAAAACAATTAACAAAAATTGTGCCATAGTTACCATGTGGCTGTATAAATTATTAACAGTTATTCATTATTTTCTGGCATATATACACATACATATAGTTACACAAATGGAATGCTGTTTAAAAAGGTTCTAGAGCATGTGTAGGCCCAAAATCCATACCTAAAAAAAGGAGAAAGAGTAATGAAATGGATATGCCGCTTCTGACAATTATGCTAACTGTAAAATATCCCTGGTTAAATTTCTTTATAAAGGCTCTCATATAAAATCCCAGTACACAGCACGCAGCAGTGGAAGAGCAAGAGATTAAGAGGATTTAGTGGAACTCATGAAGGGAAACAAAGTCACAAGATCTGCRCCCAGTCTTGGAAATAATTAGMACTCACAAAAGATACACTATCCATATGCAATATAGACAAATGAAAAAAGATATATTGTTCTGTAGGTAAAACCACTCAGTAACGTTAAAAATATTCGTTATGATTCCTGAAAAGCAATAAAATAGGAAGCCAAATAACACTTATGTCATCTTGTAGGAGAAGTGACTAAATTCGAAGGAAATTAYGTGATGCCCAGCAGGTGGCAGGAGAGAATAAGACAAAGTGAAGGAAAGCGACTTCTAAGGCTACTAGTGTAGGATGAAGCGGGAGATCACCGCGCTAACACACTCGAAAGGTCGGCGGAATCCGCAAGACCGGCCGAACCCCGGCGCAAGGACGCAGTGACCCGCAACCCTAGGAGGAACTTGAGACGGATCACGCCGAGCCCAGATCGACACGACCGCAGGGACGCGCTCAGAACTTCATCGACTCATCTGGGGCCGTCGCCACTACCGGAGAGGCAAGATCCTGGCAAAAAGCGGTTCGGTGGAACCGAGGGACCGGGGAACTCGGAGCGAGGCGGCGGCAGAGACAGAGGCGGGGAAAGGTGCGGAGARGGCGGCCAGGGCGGTGCCCGAGAGCGGCGAAAGGGGCGGRGGCCTCAGGCCCGGCCCCCGGCCGCCGTKCCCGCCCCTGCTCCCAACCAGGTCGGCTCRCACCAAATAAAGCCCGTGGCGCAAACGAAGGCGCCACTTCGGAGCTTTGTGTKGAAGCTTKGTGGTRRTTGCAGYCATGTCTGGTCGKGGCAAGGGCGGCAAGGGGCTCGGCAAAGGAGGCGCCAAGCGCCACCGCAAGGTGCTGCGCGACAACATCCAGGGCATCACCAAGCCGGCCATCCGCCGCCTGGCTCGGCGCGGCGGCGTCAAGCGCATCTCGGGGCTCATCTACGAGGAGACGCGCGGTGTGCTCAAGGTGTTC
>NW_026624388.1:45375-50811 GCF_030028575.1 Malurus melanocephalus
ACAGAAGTAGAGGCCAGTGGCAGCACTGACAGTCTGTTTCTATTCGGGGAGTATATATAGCACTGGTGCCCGCTCTGATAGGCAGAGGGGTACTTTCGTAGTTTCATTGGTGGATTCAAATTTTAAAATTCCCGCCCATGTGCGATACCGCCTATCCCTTCCCAGCAACTCTTTGCTCCTGCTGAACGTTTTGTGTTCCTGAAAAAGCAATAATTTTAAACTGTGACTACTTGGGCAATCGATGACACTCAAAATCGTTGTTAACTGACAAAATTTAACTGTTAAACCACGCACTCTTTAAAACTGTCACCATTAAGCAAGCTTGTAATTAGGTCTTCCTTTATTGTGTCGGCTTTTCCTCCTTTAAGTGCAAAATTTTGTCTTTCAATGAATGTATATACACAGGTAAACAAGGACAAAATTTCGCAGGAATCTATTTGTACTTTTATTTAGATACCTTAATCTATTACTGAATTAAATACGGCAGAAAGGGAAAAAAAATAACTGAAAAACTCTACTTGGAAGAAAAAACAAGAAAGGGATAATAAAAAAAAATAAATGAAAAAGAACGTCATCCGTCATAATACACAGGCGTCATAATACAGACACGTAAACTGTATTAGGCATTTGTGGAGAAAAAAAAAAAAAGGGGATATGTCTATGAATCAAATTTTCTAATTGAGCCTTTAGATGCATTTTAGGTTTTAAGTGAAGAGCCGGTGCTCAGCTGGGCTCCCGCTAAAAATGTATTGGGTATTTAGTGTCTTAGCAGTCTCCCCGTGTCCCCTCTGGCCCTTTGCTCCCGCTCACGGACACAGCCGCATTGTCCTTCTTCCTCCCTATCTCCTCGACACGGCCTTCCACACCCGCACTCTGCAGCTCGGCGYTTTGCAAGTTTAAACAAGGGAGAGGGCACACACTCTGCGGGGCGCGACCGAGCTGCGCGGCTCCAGCGGCTCAGGGCGGCGGCGGCGGCAGCGACCGTTTCGGCGGGGCCGGGGCCGTGCGGCGAGGCTCGACCGCTCTGGCTCGCCATTGGTCAGACGGGAGCGCGGGCGGAGCCTTTCCGGCGCAGCGCCGCTCTCGATTGGYCAGTGTGAGATTCGCTGCGCCATTGGGCTGCGCGGGCCCCGAGAGGTCCCTCGGCCTATCAGGAGGCGGTGGCCGCTCGCGGGGAGGCGATATAAAGGCGGAGGCCTCAGAGCCGCCGTCACTCACCTGCTGTTGTTTGTTGGTGGAGTTGGTTTTTTGCGGAGCGAGCAGAGAGAGAGATGTCCGGGCGCGGGAAGCAGGGCGGGAAGGCGCGCGCCAAGGCCAAGTCGCGCTCGTCGCGGGCCGGGCTGCAGTTCCCCGTGGGCCGCGTGCACCGCCTGCTGCGCAAGGGCAACTACGCGGAGCGCGTGGGCGCCGGCGCGCCGGTGTACCTGGCGGCCGTGCTGGAGTACCTGACGGCCGAGATCCTGGAGCTGGCGGGCAACGCGGCCCGCGACAACAAGAAGACGCGCATCATCCCCCGCCACCTGCAGCTGGCCATCCGCAACGACGAGGAGCTCAACAAGCTGCTGGGCAAGGTGACGATCGCGCAGGGCGGCGTGCTGCCCAAYATCCAGGCCGTGCTGCTGCCCAAGAAGACCGAGAGCCACAAAGCTAAGAGCAAATAAACCAGGCGGGGAAAGCGTCCCACGCCCAAAAGCAAAACCCAAAGGCTCTTTTCAGAGCCACCCACAGCCTCGWGAAAGAGCTTGAGACGCTGCGAAGCGGCCGCCGGGGGGGAGGGGAGGATGTCTGAGTGTGTGTTTACTGAGTTCGTGTATGGTTTGGAGTGTGTTTTCTGTCTCCTGCCCGAGCCGGTTCTCTGCCGGACAAGTCTGGCACGGCCGGTCAGGTCTGCGTTTTCCTCGTGTGCCAGGGCCGGTGGAAGCACTCCGGTTCCGCTGCGCGGGGAGCTGCCGTGCAGGGATGGTCGCGGGAGTGGGGAAGTGGGGGTTCCGCCGAGCGCGGAACGTCCYGGAGCCAATGGTCACCAGCGCGGGCTTTTGTAATTGGCGCGGGCGCTTAATCGCGGACACGGGTCCGCCCTCTTACGGGCGCCAGCACCGCCAGCAASAGGGAAAGGTCTCCCCAGGGCTTTGAGTCCTGCAGCCCTAGCCTTTTATCTCCTTCTGACACCGAGCCTTGTAACGGACAACTTGCGCCTAAGGGAATTATTCTGTCGATTTAAAGTGTCCGTTTTGGACTTTCATTTCCCCCATTACGCCAAAGGCTCTTTAGAGAATAGAAGCTTGACAGACTAAAACGCGCGGTGGAGAGTTGATTCCCGGCGTTAAGGAGAGAAAACTAAAAGCAAACATTAGAACAAGACCCAAACCATTAATACTATATAGTAACACAGCTCTTTAAAAAGAAAATGTGGGCGGCTCTTAAAAGAGCCTTTGGGTTTTACGGGGTAATCAGAGAAGAACACTTTTAGCCGCCGAAGCCGTAGAGGGTGCGTCCCTGGCGCTTGAGAGCGTAGACCACGTCCATGGCCGTGACAGTCTTCCTCTTGGCGTGCTCGGTGTAGGTGACRGCGTCGCGAATCACGTTCTCCAGGAACACCTTGAGCACACCGCGCGTCTCCTCGTAGATGAGCCCCGAGATGCGCTTGACGCCGCCGCGCCGAGCCAGGCGGCGGATGGCCGGCTTGGTGATGCCCTGGATGTTGTCGCGCAGCACCTTGCGGTGGCGCTTGGCGCCTCCTTTGCCGAGCCCCTTGCCGCCCTTGCCGCGACCAGACATGACTGCACCAACCACGAATCCTCCGAAACAAAGCTATGAAGTGGGGCTGTCGTTTGCGCCACGGTTTTTATTCGGTGCGAGCCGACCTGGTTGGGAGCAGGGGCGGGCACGGCGGCCGGGGGGCCGGGCCTGAGGCCTCCGCCCCTTTCGCCGCTCTCGGGCACCGCCCTGGCCGCCTTCTCCGCACCTTTCCCCGCCTCTGTCTCTGCCACCGCCTCGCTCCGAGTTCCCCGGTCCCTCGGTTCCACCGAACCGCTTTTTGCCAGGATCTTGCCTCTCCGGCGGTGGCCTGGACGCTGAAACGGTTTTTTTTTTTTTCCCCATGGTGCGACAGCGGCATTGTGCGGGGAACTCGCGGCCTTTAGGTCTCTGCCTACCRTTGTTAAGTCCAGGCTCGCCATGTGTTCTCCTGTTCTGAAGTTGCATTGAGGGATTTGCTGTAATTGAGATAACTTGCTGTGACATCTGATTAATGTAAAAACTCCTARGTCAGTTTCATTATGGTAAGGTAATATTTGTTTTATGTACTATGAATCATGAGGAAAATCATGCCTTAATGTTCACCTTAGATCCAAAAGAAACGTGTTTTTCTAGAAGCTGGCCAYGTCTAATGGCATTATGACATCATTGGTGAATTCACCTAGGGCTTCTTCAGCATAGAACTGGAGAAGACCCTTTATTTTCTATCATAGTGTCTATAGTGTTTGCTTCACCATTAAATCCCTGACATGCTAGTGAGATACAAAAAGTATTATATTTCCGTTAAGGTAATTGCTCTTAACTGGATGCCAATTAGTAACATATGCCAAATGCACAATAAAAATGGCTACGCCAGCTGTGGTCATGTGTATGTCCATATTTTCAAAGGATTGACACAATTCTGAGTGGTTATTCTTTTTYGCATGTAGTGTTTTGCTTTCACAAGTGTATGCTGCAAGTGGTGACTCTTTGTTATTTTGGTATGTCTTCATGACTCTGAAAATCAGTTGTCATGGCTTTTCCATCCATGGCTCATTTCTGTTGGTCAAGCCTATAGTTCTCCCATTTGTAGCTCAGGGCCCAATYGGTGTATGAAATTAACACAATTCCAATATGGAGAATTTGCCTGTGCTTGTCATGGCTGAATACACACAACATTATCATGGAGGAAAGTCCTTCAAGGTGAAAGGCTCGGAGAAATCTCTGTGAACTCTGGCAACCCTTTTCCTCATTAACTCTGGTATATTTTTCCGCCTCAGTCATAGTGAGTCCAAGAGGGTAAGTCTGATAGAGTGATGGGGTAAAAAACACAATTTTGAAGTAATTGTTGCACATCATCTTTCAGCTCAGATCTTTTATATTTACATAAGAATGTCTCACTCTTGCCCTGTAGACTTATGATTCCTTTTTATATCCTCTTTCAAATGACTTGCCATTCCCTCGGTTTCACATACTCTCTTCATCTCTTCTCAGCTACAGGAAAAGGTATTCAGTTCACTCTCCTTGCTGATTGCCATTTTGTTCTAATTCATGCATGTTTTCCAGCACCATTTTTTAACAGAGGCACACATGAAGGACACACTAAGCTAACAATGTATTAATAAATTTCTCCACTATGAAAGGGATAGAGTCCAYGTAGTATACGTGTCCATAGCTCATTCGTCCATCTACCACTCCTACTCACCTACTCYTCAACCTTCTATGATTTCTAATGCTAAAGCGAAATCCTAAAACATGAAAAATGTTTTGTCTAGAAAAAGCAACTACTAAACACAAAGAAGAAAAATCCATTCATGTCTCCCCTATTCAAATACATCCCCTCTGATTCAGTGAGTCCCTGGCCTACAAATCACTGACACTGAAGGGACCACTTTGATCAGATTGTCAGCTATTGTTCTTACCCTCTTTATTTACTAGCCTCTGTCACAGTTAATATTGGTTCAGAATGAAGTTTCCTGTTAATTACTCAGTTCTTCCTGTGTTATAATCATGTATTCAGAATTCAATTCAAAGAGAGTAGAATCTCAAGACTGTCCTGCTCATATTGTCCATTAATTTCTCCCCACTCTGGATCCCTACTGATATGACTAACTTCAACAACAAGTTCTACTACTGCATGTGTAGTATTCTTCTTATGACCTCTCCCAGACTTATAGCTTATGTATTCCCAATACCAGCCGAACAGAGCCTGTGCATCCCTCAGATTTGAAATGACCATAACTAGGTGACCCTGCTACCCAAGGGAAAAGTGAAAAAAACCCAAACAAACAAACAAAAGAAACCCCAAAACAAATAAAACCATAAACTAAAGCTAAGACCATTCACCACATAAGTGCAATAGGAATATGTTGTAAAATGAAAATAAGAAAAATCTAAACCCAAACAGACTTGAAGATTAAGAACCCCTTTTTTCTTTAGTGATCCATGCAAACAAAAATTCTTGTCTTCATCGACTGATGTCAGTGATAGTGATAACCCTTGAAAGTCTTTCCATGTAGTCAAGCATGCTAAGACCTGTTTTCTTTTAAAGAACTAATGAAGAAGCACAAATTGCAATTTTGCCTCCACTTGGGTTTTTATTTTCTTCCTTTCCTTTCCTTTCCTTTCCTTTCCTTTCCTTTCCTTTCCTTTCCTTTCCTTTCCTTTCCTTTCCTTTCCTTTCCTTTCCTTTCCTTTCCT
>NW_026624388.1:51117-60351 GCF_030028575.1 Malurus melanocephalus
TCCTGTCCTGTCCTGTCCTGTCCTGTCCTGTCCTTTCCTGCCTTAGATCTGGACAATTAACATTAGAATTACTCAAATGTTCACCTTACTGAACAGCAAGACCCTTTCTCAAGAGCTTTGACTAATTTCAGCTATTAAGTTTCCTTGTACATATCTCATTACAATTTGAGCAAACCCAAACCCCAGCTGGTTTCTCTTTGCTTACCCCTTCTATAGAGCTGGATGTCTGCTTATCCCTGCTCCTAGTTGCTCAGTGCTGGCCTTCTGTGCTAGTCTCGTTAATCACACARTTAAACGTCAGATGTTACAAACTAATAACCTCAAACAGCATACAAAAGTTAAAGCTGTTACTCTGTCCTCTATTTCAAAACCAAATCAAGAAAATCTTGAATGCATTTTCAGTAAAGCAGAAAAAMAACTTGTGCCAGAAAGACCAAGATTTAATTTTAATACACCCACCATGGAAGCAAATCCTTTCTGGGACCAATGCAAGTTGCAGATGAAATAGATGAAATATATTCTTCCTGAATGTGCCCAAATGTATTGTCTCATGAGGCTCTGAAGCCATATTCCTGACATTCTAACTGTATGACAGAAGAAATGAAAAGTTGCTGACCTTGTTTATATATCRTGGAAAAATTCAGGCACCAGCCTGCCCTTYCAGTGCTCCTGGCTCTCTGGACGACATACTGACCTGAGACAGAGCTATTCTGGCACCAGAACATGGACTGCACAATGCAAAGTGTGTACTGTAAAAAACATGAAGTAAAGCACAACATTTACACAGTGAACAACTCCTCAAAACGTTTTTGTTCCCTTCTATGGGAAAACAGGCAGCCTATACAGCTAGCACCCAAATGCCACCTTGCAATGCTCGTGCTGTAGAAGATGGCACAAACAGCTTTATCTAGAGCCAGGACCTGCTTCACCTTTATACCTCTGATAAATAACAGGAAGCAGCACCACTTAAGGGCAGCACCTTTGCATGGTGTTAGACCCTGAGCTCTTATCACTGTCAATGCTTGTGGGGCAAAAAAAATGAGCTGCCTGACAACTCAAATTTACCTGGAAGCATATCACATCAGTGTCTGGGGTGTCAACAGCCAGGGACACAGCAGATTGCAGACCAGCAGTGCATGTACAAGGTGTCCAAGGGTACTTTGTACCTCCACAGGTTCCAAACACGTTTCTGGCTGGARTGGGAATCAACATTTAGATTCATCATATCACTCTCTCCCTCGTACCAGAAGTCACAGACCGCACTGTCACACAAGCAGGAAAGTATGGAGGGCAGAAAACACACAAATGCTGTGACGTTTCACGGAGGAAGATTGAGCTGCTCACTGGTCTGAGCAGCCAGGATTCCATGCTGATGGAGMGGTAACTATGAAAAGACAGTGTGGTGGCACCCTTCCTTGGTGGAATTCACCACTAAATGCAGGTCAAAGCAAGGCACTCTCGACTCACGAGGGGATAATTTCTTTGGGGAGCCATAGCTGATGCAGCTGCTGTTAATGTTGCTTACCTTTGATGGACAGATTGCCTCAGGGCCTGGGGGGGGTCCTCAATCTCCCATTGATGACTACTTTCAAACCACACCAGCATGGTCCAGAGCACAATCTTTTTAACTGGCTTGGATTAGTTTTAGAAGACCAAAGTACTTTCAGGTATAAATGATTCTATTCGTCGACATCTGACTGAGAACCTTTTTCACTGTGCGTGAAGAAAGAAAAAATGCATTAACTTGACAAACGCACACACAGTTAAGTACAAAGTCCATATTTTTTTTTCCTCATTAGCTGTCCCCAGAAGCATTTTGGCTCTACGCAYATTTTATGAATTTTATTTTTCTTTTCATTTTGCTTTCCCAGGAAGGATTTCCTTCCCAGTGCCTCCTAACTATGGACATATATAGGTTTCGGATTATAGATTTTCAATTGCTAAATTACATGCCATGGCAATGAAGAAGGGAGGCCACAATAAGTGCCCCAACCCTTAACCAAGGGTACAGGGAGGAGTACACAACATTCCAGGAAGCTGAGTCTGTAGGGACACTCATTCRTTGCCCTACCCTATTTATTCTGCTCCCTACAGATGCTCACCCATACACTGAATTTCAAAGGCCTTATGTGACCTCAGTATACTTAGGAGCCTTAACAGCAGTGGCAGCAGCAAAATTAGTATTATGTAGGKAGAGGCTTGTTTTGCTGAGCTACAACAAGTTTGTCGTTTGGTAGGTATCACTTTAAAATTCCTTAGCTAAGTGTTAAAAGTTGCTAAACTCTGCTGGCTGGTTGGATCAGACAAGTGTTATTACATTTGTAAGTCAGATGAAAGATGAAGTCACTGAGGGCAAGTAAGGCATGGGTGTAACACTGTAATAGGTTGCAGGGAGCATTTACACCTCTTTCCTGTGGAACATGTATGTGGGAACGCAGTACAGAATGTAAAGGCCCTCACCTAAATCTCCCTGAAAATTGCCATCTGAAGCAAGGAGAGTGCCCAAATGTAAGAGCTGGACTTCCTCCAGATGTGTAAAAATGACTGACCACAGCACTTAGCTACAGCAGGTAGAGCAGCCCACTAGCCACATTTGTGTGGCTCGCTCTCATGCTAATACCTCCTAACAAAATTGCTTGAGAACAACTAMTGTGCTACCTCTTCTCATTTCGAACATATCTAAACAAAACCCACAGCTTATTTTCATAGGAACAAGTATTGGCAGGTCCTAAACTGGAGATAGGAACATTTGATAGCTCCTAGGTGTAGTGCCAACCCTTGGCCCCCTTGGCTGTGGTTCCTGTTTCCTCGCTTATGCCAAGAGGTCTCAATAGATAACTGCAAAAGTTGGATAGATTTGGGTATGTGAAAGGAAGCRACTTGCAGGGAGGGCTCAGATTGCAAACTTGTGTGGGTTTGTGATGTAGTGTGGCCTGCTGGGGTGCCCATAAGGTGAGGAGAATTGAAATAATTCATATGAAGTAGACATTACAGTGGTGCCTTCTCCAGAAGCATCTCTGGAGATCCTGATATTACTTTCCTTCTTTTTTAATGAATAATGAATTCTGCCTCCTGCAAGTCTCACTGGTAATACCAAACTGCACACAACTATCTATATAGCATCTGCTCAAAGAAATTTTTCCACAACGTCCCATATCTAAAACAGGATTATTTCCCTCCCTCATTTGCTCAGCTGGAGGTAAAACTCCCACTTCTGCCTTTTAAGTAATTCTTCACCACATCTTTTCTCTGTCTGAGTACACCTGTTCATTCTTTCTCAAATATCTGCTCTGACTGCAGATCAGCTCTTTTTAACATTGACAAATACCCCTTACCTTTCCAAAATATTGTTTATGTATATAGTCTTTCACATAAACAAGAATATGTGCTCCAAGCACCAACTCTACATCACTAAAATTGGTTTAATCTTTGCTGCAAAACCATTTAAAAAATCATAGCTTCTCTCTCTATCATGAAATTTCTAAAGTTACTTCAGTTTATGTTACTAGGTTGTTGCAACTGATGGAGACCAGAAGTTAACACATATATACTTCATAGTCCTTTTTGGAAATGGGCAAAAGGGTAGCAACCTCAAGGAGAAAAGCCAGGCTGAAAACTGGGATAGTGACCATTTTTTCCATTAAAAAATATGAATAAARACTCTGTGAAGCCACAAATGAGAGCTGGAATATTTACATCTCTGCCAGCGAAGATGACTGGAGTAAATGTGTTCAAAACAGCAACAATAAGCAACAAGAAATTTTTCATTTCACTGACATGTTACTCATGGTCTGTCCTTGTTCTCTGTCTATATTCAATGCAGTCTCTAAGCAACTGCTAAATTCCATATCTTCCCAGCAATTGCTACCTTATTATATTATGTAGTCAAATAAATGGAAAGGTTCATTCATTGATTTAAATGCACAGAATAAAGGCTAAAAACAATTTTAATTTCATTTGGAAATTTCTGAAGGTATATCTGCAATACTCATATCCACCCTAATTCATTTAATCCCTGAATCCTTACTTCATATTACATACTAAACAGGACCTTGAAAGTCACAGTTTGGTTAGCTCTTCTCTCAGTTATTTTCCCATGAAAGCATTACAGAACTCAGGTGCAGTCTTGCTGCAACCTTTTTTTCTGGTATTTTATCCTTATGGGGTGGTGGTCACAATTCTTCCCTTCACTGCATTTAATCATAGTTTAACATTTCCTGAAACACAATTTTACAGCAAGCTAAAATCTCTCATATTATATACATTTTAGTATTTGCAAAACAGCCATTGTAAATGAAACCATGAGGTAGAAATAGAATTGTATTTCTGTAGAATTACCTATTCATATAATCTGAATTTCTGGTTGCTAATATGTACTTAAATATTATATTCACATTATATAGTATATCAGGTATTACCAAAGGGCTGCAGTGTAATCTTTGTGGTTCTTAAATAACTGAAAAGGCAATGGATAATACACTTTTTTTTTTTTTTTTAATCAGTTACAGATTAATTAAATATTATTCCAGAGCTCTGTTCCATCCAGCATATTACACCATCTTCCACCACATATCAGTATTGATTGATTCCTTCCTGGTAATTTAGGAATGACCTATGGCCTACCTCTCCCCTTGTTAAAACTCAGTTTATCACAAAGTGCTCTAGTTCTTGTCATAAAAGCATTTCCTTATTTCMGTGATTGCTGTAAAATGCACAAGTAACCATTAGATGGGTTTTTTTTAGAGTGGGAAAAGGATTCAAAATTCAGAGGCTTTAGCTAAACCTTTGTGTAGCCATATTCTGTGAGATACATAAAAACACCTAAACAGTAATATGATTCAAAATCCTACTACTTTTAGACAAAATATATAGCAGGAATACTCTTTGGGAACAAAGAGCATAATTACTAAACTCCTATGCTAGTACTTGCAAATCTTAAATTACCAGAGACAAAGTTAATTTCCATAAACATCACCAGAAGTTTAGGAGATTGCTTTCTTTTACAAAGTGGCAGTTTTGTAACATATAGTAACAAATGACCATTTACTTCAAAATAAAATGGAACATAGAAAGCAAATAGCTTGATTCRCTTAATAATTGGTAGAAAAATTCATATAGAAAACAAACAAAAAGAAAACAACCCACATAGGGCAGCAGGGTAACTTTGCCTCCCTTGTACCGAAATTCCAAGAAGACAAAACAAACCAACTGTATGTTCATAAATCTCCAGATATTAACAAAATTGCTTATGTTTCTATAAAAAGTGTTTTAGAAGGTTGTACGTGACACTATTTCACTAGACTTTAGCGTTTTAGGAGGTAAAACACATGGTCAAAGGAACCGGTTCTTAATCCATATTCAGAGCTGAAAAAGGAGTTTGTGTTACTTCCTCCTCTTCAAAATCAATTTAAACTGTCAAAATAGCTTCAAAAAGTCCGATTTCAACTTTAACCCCAAGAAAACCCTCTAAATAATCAGACTGAGTTGTTGCTGTAATATTTATGTCAAAAGGAAATTTTTAATTTGCAAGGAAAAACAAAAGTTTCTCCCTTCAGAGCTCTCTCCAGCAGCAGCACACGGGATTTATCGCCTCTCCTTAAACTCAAATCGCGTGTTTGCTGCAGGAAACTCTCCCGAACGCAAGTACCTGCTCTTCTCCCCCCTTACCGAGGAAATTGGGCGATTTGGTTGCAGAAATTCCGAGGAAAATACACTTTTGTTGGTCCAAAGAAACACAAATCGAGCACACCGAAGGGCTCCCCGGCCGTGCAGCGGGGCGGGCTCTGCAAAGCACCAATCACCGCGCGTCTCCGCTCTAAAAATACGAGCATCTGACCCGGGCCAGCCCAATTGTGTTCGCCTGCTCCGCAGAGGACTCTGCTGTGATGTCCGAGACCGCTCCCGCCGCCGCCCCCGATGCGCCCGCGCCCGGCGCCAAGGCCGCCAAGAAGCCGAAGAAGGCGGCGAGCGCCTCCAAAGCCCGCARGCCCGCGGGGCCCAGCGTCACCGAGCTGATCACCAAGGCCGTGTCCGCCTCCAAGGAGCGCAAGGGGCTCTCCCTCGCCGCGCTCAAGAAGRCGCTGGCYGCYGGCGGCTACGATGTGGAGAAGAACAACAGCCGCATCAAGCTGGGGCTCAAGAGCCTCGTCAGCAAGGGCACCCTGGTGCAGACCAAGGGCACCGGCGCCTCSGGATCTTTTCGTCTTAACAAGAAGCCAGGAGAAGTGAAAGAAAAAGCTCCCAAGAAAAGGGCGGCTGCAGCTAAGCCCAAGAAGCCGGCAGCCAAGAAGCCCGCCAGCGCCGCTAAGAAGCCCAAGAAAGCAGCGGCGGTGAAGAAAAGCCCCAAGAAGGCCAAGAAACCGGCAGCTGCAGCGGCCAAGAAAGCGGCCAAGAGCCCCAAGAAAGCCGCAAAGGCAGGCCGGCCCAAGAAGGCAGCGAAGAGCCCGGCTAAGGCGAAGGCGGTGAAGCCCAAAGCAGCCAAGCCCAAGGCAGCCAAGCCGAAAGCGGCCAAGGCAAAGAAGGCGGCGCCCAAAAAGAAGTAAATCGTATCTGAAGTGTTCTGCTCTATATACTTTGTTATCCAACGGCTCTTTTAAGAGCCACCCACACTTTCCCTAAAGGAGCTGATGCACCGAGGTCGTCTGTAACCTGCAGCAAGGATCCAGTAATTCGTAAGTCGTCAAGAGGTCAATTGTATCTTTCAYTTTTTCCTTAGGATTACCGAAATAAATGCTAACGAGCGCGGTATAGCACAGCGGTTTTAGGGAAATCTAGACTTTTTTCCTCCTAGTRATTGCTTTGACTACCAGGAAACGTTTTATAATGATTTGATAAAAATCGGATGTATGGTTTTATAAAGGTATATTTTGTAACAAAATAATGCAATTGCCAGGCACGCTACTACTGAGCCATGTCTAATCTATTGTGTTATTTCTCTTAAGGTATCTCCGTAAATACCTTTGTCTGTTTGGGGGAGGAGGGGGGTTCTTTTTACTGACAAAAATAGCCCTGCTCTCCCAATCCTTTTGTTCCGATAAGAAAGAGCTTTAAGTATTGAAAAAGCCCGCCCTGCCCAAGGATTGGCCAGCGGAGATCACGTCCTCCTGCCCTTCCCCCTCCCTTCCCCGAAGACGATTACGCCTCTTATCTGTCGAACTGTGTCAGCCACTCGGAGAAGAAAGAGGCGGAAAAGCGGGGGGAGGGACGGRAACTCTCAACGAACAGAGTTCCTGTGTTCACCGATATAAGAAACAAAAGCAAAATAACCCATWCTATGAAGAACTTGCATGGGAAKCACGTTTTGGCAAGACCTTGTTAACGAAAATATGAAATGCAWTGCTATTATTTTTAAGCCAAAAATGCTGTTAATAAACATAGAAAGAAAAAATAAAAGACAAAACGCGGGTTGAGTAGTTAATATAAAATACCCTATTTTCTSGATAATTCAGCTCTCTTAGGATTTTGTGGGCGGCTCTGAAAAGAGCCTTTGGGTTTCTCGAGAAAAGAAAATGCGTTACTTTTCGTTCACTTGGCTTTAGCCTTGTGGCTGTCGGTTTTCTTGGGCAGCAGCACGGCCTGGATGTTGGGCAGCACGCCGCCCTGCGCGATCGTCACCTTGCCCAGCAGCTTGTTGAGCTCCTCGTCGTTGCGGATGGCCAGCTGCAGGTGGCGGGGGATGATGCGCGTCTTCTTGTTGTCGCGGGCCGCGTTGCCCGCCAGCTCCAGGATCTCGGCCGTCAGGTACTCCAGCACGGCCGCCATGTAGACAGGAGCTCCAGCGCCCACACGCTCCGCGTAGTTTCCTTTCCGGAGGAGGCGATGGACGCGGCCCACGGGGAACTGCAGCCCGGCCCGCGACGAGCGCGACTTGGCCTTGGCGCGCGCCTTCCCGCCCTGCTTCCCGCGCCCGGACATCTCTCTCTGCTCACACGCCGCACACGCGCCCGCTGCACAGCACAACAGCCACTCCGCCCTCCACCGCCACCCTCCCTTTAGTAGCTCGTCCCTTCGCTGATAGGCTGAGAAGTAGGTCTCGTTGGGCAGCCAATAAGAAGGCGAATCAAATTCTGACCAATCAATCTCGACTATTCGGCGTGATGACGTTTCTTTCGCGTTCTGACCAATGAGAATGCGCACAACTGATGCTACTCATTTGCATATGGCTGTTATAAATACGTTGCACGCAGCGGTGCTCGTCACTTCGTCCTGCAGTGGGTACTGAGGCAGTTCTTAGGTCTTCGCAGCATAAGCAGTTGTCGCGATGCCTGAACCGGCCAAGTCCGCTCCTGCGCCCAAGAAGGGCTCCAAGAAGGCGGTCACCAAGACGCAGAAAAAGGGTGACAAGAAGCGCAAGAAGAGCCGCAAGGAGAGCTACTCCATCTACGTGTACAAGGTGCTGAAGCAGGTGCACCCTGACACGGGCATCTCGTCCAAGGCCATGGGCATCATGAACTCCTTCGTCAACGACATCTTCGAGCGCATCGCCGGCGAGGCGTCGCGCCTGGCGCACTACAACAAGCGCTCCACCATCACGTCGCGGGAGATCCAGACGGCCGTGCGCCTGCTGCTGCCCGGCGAGCTRGCCAAGCACGCCGTGTCCGAGGGCACCAAGGCTGTCACCAAGTACACCAGCTCMAAGTAAAAAGTTGTTTCAAATACTGTTAAACCCAAAGGCTCTTTTAAGAGCCACCCACCTTTTCAATAAAAGAGCTGTGCAATCAAGTATGGTTAAAATCCTTTTTCAGTCTTCTGTGAAGTCTTATTTTTAAGAGGGCTTTTTTGTTTTTAAAAGATCTTGTGGGTTTTGTATACCGAGAAGCTTACTCAGATAGAATTGTGTTCTCCAGTTCACTGTGCTCATGAACATTTACTAGCTATGTAATAAATCAACTTGGGATTTTAATTTGTTGAGTACTTGCTGTGGGTTTGTTTTTTTCAGTGATACTTAATGGTTCTGTTCATTTTAATATTGTGTTATATGAGCAAAACTTTACTGTGGTAAGTTTGCATGTTATATGTGATGTAAAYYAAATAGGAATCTAATTTTTCTACTCAGGAAAGAATTGAAATTATGACTAGTGGATACCTATTCATGTACTACTTAGCCGTAGTATAATTACGGCTTGATTGTGCTCAGTCTTTGGGGGCTCTGTTTTTGCAGCAGAAGTGAGAGGCGAGTTCAGTGCACTGCCCTATAAAAGGATATATATCTTACATAAAGTGACATATATCTTC
>NW_026624388.1:63916-70126 GCF_030028575.1 Malurus melanocephalus
GTGGGGGGAGAGTGAAGAGGAAGTACCTTGCTTCTGGATTTAAAAATCCAGGACCCTACTCTGCCATTCCAGGAGATTCTGACAATTTGGCTTCTCCCTGCTGTTCCCAGGGGCCTCCAGCAGTGCAGGGGGTTGGAGGACACAGAGCAGTGCAATAGGCTGAGAGCCCAACCCCAAAATGCCCCCATTCCCATGGTGAAATCCTACTCTGCCCTGTGTTACCCCATGGTTTCCCTCCTCCCAGAGGGAAATTGATTAGTCCTAAAATCACCATCCCTGACACCAGCACAGGGAGCAGTAAAATATCTTCTTGTCATAGCCAGATCAACAAACCCCAAACCCAAGGGGTTTAGCTGGAGAAACAGTGGTTCCTGATGGGAACCATCCACTCTTAGTCATCCCCCACTGCATTTACGCAGCAAAAGGATCACTCAGCTTCAGCCGAGCTCTCTTCAAAGCACCCAAATGAAACTCATACGATGAAATCACAAAATGCACAATGAAGAGAAAAAAACCCAAACAAACTACAAATTCATATGACTCCTTTGTTTTAATATACACACASTGTGTCAATCCAGGAGCCACTGAGCATCCTGCCATTCCAAAATTCACCCAGACTCCTTTCTTCAAGCCCGGGATGAGGTGAGGGGGAAAGAGGGAGCTGTAGTGAAGGATGCAACATCCCCTAGCAGGGGCAGATCGGGTGAGGCGTGGGGTGTTCCGATGCCTTGCCCGAGCTGCTAAGTGCTCCCATTAACACAAGCCCAAGGAGGCATTTTAACCTTCCTCTCCCATTCTGCTGTTGCAAAAATAAGTTATTGTCAAAMATATCCGAGAGACCATCTGTGCCCATTATAGGACATTGCCAATGTTCACACCAGCATTGTTAGAAAATATTTGTGTCTTCAAAACCTATCTGCCCACTTGCCCCAGTTCTGATAAACCAGATTTCTAAAGAATCTTCACAAGGGTGTCTGGCTGTACAATATATATTTAAGGTCCTGTGGCCCTTCATTATTCAGACCCTATATAGTCATATCTTTTTCCTTTTTTTTTTTTTTTTTGCTTTATTTCCCACATATGTAATTCACAACTAGAACTACAGAATGACTGAGCACATTATCAGAAAAAAAATGACTGACTACAAGAATAATTATGAATTATGTATCTTTTTTGACTATTACAATTGTACTCTTGATATCAGAGCATGCTTTTATAAGGGACAGAAACCCATAAAATTGTTGAAATATCAACCATCTACAAACTAGAATTTCAATCTACTCAAACAACATCGAGATGATGCACTCAGTTTTTCTTAGAAGTCTTTCCCGTTGTTTGGAACAATCCAAGATGCAGACAAGTTTCATCAGATGGAACAAGGTTGCACAGACAGGACTTGTAGAGTGTAGACTTCCTTCCCCTATGGAAGTCTAAATTTATTACCAAATCAGTATTAGGAAAATTCACYTCAGTGAACACCAGGTCACCGATGTTAACACACATCTCTTTTTCCTATATTGGATGAGATGGGAAAAACCGCGGTTGTGAAAACCACTCCCATTTTGCTGTGTCATGAACTGCAAAGATGTTTAAAGAGAAACATGCCTGCATTCACTACATAACYAAGAACTGCAGTGATTCCACTCTGTTTATGATTATTGTGGGTGGCTCTGAAAAGAGCCTTTGGGTTTAATCAGTCTCAGAAAAAATTTACTTCACTTTAGCCTTGTGGCTGTCGGTTTTCTTGGGCAGCAGCACGGCCTGGATGTTGGGCAGCACGCCGCCCTGCGCGATCGTCACCTTGCCCAGCAGCTTGTTGAGCTCCTCGTCGTTGCGGATGGCCAGCTGCAGGTGGCGGGGGATGATGCGCGTCTTCTTGTTGTCGCGGGCCGCGTTGCCCGCCAGCTCCAGGATCTCGGCCGTCAGGTACTCCAGMACGGCCGCCAGGTACACCGGCGCGCCGGCGCCCACGCGCTCCGCGTAGTTGCCCTTGCGCAGCAGGCGGTGCACGCGGCCCACGGGGAACTGCAGCCCGGCCCGCGACGAGCGCGACTTGGCCTTGGCGCGCGCCTTCCCGCC
Source organism: Malurus melanocephalus (assembly GCF_030028575.1). Lineage (NCBI taxonomy): Eukaryota > Metazoa > Chordata > Aves > Passeriformes > Maluridae > Malurus > Malurus melanocephalus. The sequence goes on from NW_026624388.1 coordinate 65,996, forward strand.
CTGCTTCCCGCGCCCGGACATCGCAGCGATTCGATGAGTAGAGAGCAGCAACCACAAACTTCTGCAGAACCCTGGAGAATTACTGAGCTATCACCCTCCTTGCCTTATATACGGCGCCGGCGGATCAGAAGGGCCTATTCTGATTGGCTCCGACACAGGGATTGTCCCAACAGCCAATGGAAAAGCGAATCGAGACGTGTCCAATAGCGAGGCTCCGAGGCGTGCGGAGACCTGAGGGCGAGCCAATAGCGATGAGGCGATGTCAGCGGCGTCGTTATAAAAGCAGCTCCCGAGGAAGGGCCGTTGTCTGTCGCAGTTGGTAATTTCGTTAGCTGAGTGCGGTAGTTGTTATTGCTGAAATGCCCGAGCCGGCCAAGTCCGCCCCTGCACCCAAGAAGGGCTCCAAGAAGGCGGTCACCAAGACGCAGAAAAAGGGGGACAAGAAGCGCAAGAAGAGCCGCAAGGAGAGCTACTCCATCTACGTGTACAAGGTGCTGAAGCAGGTGCACCCTGACACGGGCATCTCGTCCAAGGCCATGGGCATCATGAACTCCTTCGTCAACGACATCTTCGAGCGCATCGCCGGCGAGGCGTCGCGCCTGGCGCACTACAACAAGCGCTCCACCATCACGTCGCGGGAGATCCAGACRGCCGTGCGCCTGCTGCTGCCCGGCGAGCTGGCCAAGCACGCCGTGTCCGAGGGCACCAAGGCTGTCACCAAGTACACCAGCTCTAAGTAGGGCGTCTCGGATCGTCACTATCAACCCAAAGGCTCTTTTAAGAGCCACCCACATRTTCCATAAAGAGCTTTAATCCCTTTATTTTAACTCCATCTTTGCTTGAAGCACGTTCTCGGACTTGCTTAGAGATCAATGTTCAATCCTGAGTATCAAAAACTCTTGGAGCAGTATTRAAAGTAAAATTAACACTTGAATCCTATCTGGTTTCCAGGCTTGTATATTTTTCTGCTCTACTGACCCCAGATAGAGGTGACAGCTTTATCTTGCCTGTTATGTGTGAGATATGTCAATTGCCAGCTGTTTATAGGGCACCTATCCTGTGCTATCCATCTCCCTTGGGCTGTCAGTCAGCAAAAGTCGTTTCTGAAATAAGAGAATGGAAAAAGTGCTTTTTCTCCCCCAATCGAGCCGGTTTCAGGCCTGGTCTCTCCCCTCACATATCCATACCACAGACAAAATGCCCTATATTTTAAGTGTCTTCAAAAATTTAAATAAAAGGGAAATATTTTTTTTTTCCTAATCCTATGCTGCATTGATCTTCCCTACCTGAAAAAATGTTTAAAACATATACCTTAAAGTATTAATTAAGCTGTTTCCTATTTCGTTTTATTACTTTAAAGAATCTTAATAATAGCTTGTTAGTGGCTTCAKGAGTGAATATATTCATATAAAGTGATTTCCTAATCCCTGCTGCCCCCTTATGGGTGTGCCTGAACTCTCTGTCATTTTTCGTTTTACAGCATGGGGTTMAGATCTCAGATTCAGATATGTAGGATAAAATGCAAATAGTGATGAAAAACTRTYCGCGATGGACACGATTCAAGTCGGACTTTAAGGACGTAGAAGTTAAATAAGTGGTACTAATAGTACCTAAAAGTTAAATAATGAACACAAAATACAAGAGAGAAAGCTCCCCAAATGAAACAAATGGCAGCTCTTAAAGGCCATATCTCTACCCTACAGAGGGTAGAGGAGGCAGCCCATATAGACCTAAAGTCCCTTTTTTTAAGACCTGCCATGAAAAAGGCTGTAGCACTAGTTTGTGAAATGAGCATRGTTTCTTAAAATTAAGATTTAAACATTAGATTTTTATGGCACCGACTCCTCTTTTTTGAGTCTGTTTACTGAGGCACTGCATATAAGTTTTTCTAAAACCCTATAACCSTATCTAAATTTCAGTTACAAATCATCTGTGAGGCTTTCAAGGAGTAATGGGCTTTATGAATAGTGGGCGAGTGAGAGCAACAAAGTCGGAGGGAGGAAATGTGAAGTTAACAGTTTATGGATGGAAAGCAGTCTCTGGTAGAATGGAGTTCAAAACCCTGTGAATGTGCCTGCCGACGCAGTTCTAAGGAAAAAGGTGGAGCAATTATATTAACAACAGCATTTGATTATCCCGGGCTTAAGAGCTAAGCACTTAAAACTATCTRGCTCCAGAAAAATGAATTCCTGGGTTCACTGCAATTTTTATTACCGTATAAAGAAACATTTAGAAGGAAACGTATAAAAGGGCTTTCTATACATAATGAAGCAGTCCTTACATGAGTTTAAGGTTTATGAAGACATCCCCCAACACCCTAACGGTCTCTCCTCCCTCATACAAAAAAAAAAAGCCGTACCCGTTCCTAAGCAGCGCYACAGCTCTTTTGATTGTGCATGTAGTGGCTCTTAAAAGAGCCTTTGGGTTTCTCGTGAGCTGCCTCCGTGCCTACTCGGCAAACGCTGCAGGAGGCTCAAGCRCGCTCGCCRCGGATGCGGCGCGCCAGCTGGATGTCCTTGGGCATGATGGTGACGCGCTTGGCGTGGATGGCACACAGGTTGGTGTCCTCGAACAGCCCCACCAGGTAAGCCTCGCTGGCCTCCTGCAGCGCCATGACGGCCGAGCTCTGGAAGCGCAGGTCGGTCTTGAAGTCCTGCGCGATCTCGCGCACCAGCCGCTGGAAGGGCAGCTTGCGGATCAGCAGCTCCGTGGACTTCTGGTAGCGCCGGATCTCGCGCAGCGCCACCGTGCCGGGCCGGTAGCGATGCGGCTTCTTGACGCCGCCCGTGGCCGGCGCGCTCTTGCGGGCCGCCTTGGTGGCCAGCTGCTTGCGGGGCGCCTTGCCGCCCGTCGACTTACGCGCCGTCTGCTTCGTGCGCGCCATCGCCCGACTGCTGAACACAAACACTCACGCCCAGCACAACACACACAGTGCCAACCCCTCTGCGCTGCCCCTATTTATAGGCCGCCGCCCGCGCCGATTGGCCGCCCGCGCGAGACCTCCCGCCCCATTGGACTGTTCGCGCGAGCCCTGGGAAAGCGCCCTTCTCTCGCCCCGCCCCCTCCCCCTTCCTACAGCGCTTTGCGCGGCAGAACAGGAGCGGCAGCACCGCAGGCGGGCTGTGCAGCGCCGCGCCGTCTCGCCGCTCACACCTCGCTCTCGGTCTCCTTTTTCCCAAACCCTCTCCTCGCGCGTTCATCCCCGGGCTCTGGATGGCTGCCTAAAACTGCTATCCGCAACCTCCTCCTTCCCCGAGGGCTCGYGGTTTCTTTCCGCTSASTTGCCGCGTTCGGCTCAGGGCCGCGGCAGAAAGGCTGAAGGAGCAGGCGGCAGCCGACTYCCCTGGGCAAGCAAAGCGTTCCCGGCTGCYGGCCCGGCCCGGTGAAAGCGCTGGGGCTCTTGCGGGGAGCGCGGCCCGGTGAAGCGAGCGCGGACTGCGAGCGGCGAGCGCCACCAATCAGCGCCGTGTCGGGAGGCGCGCTGCGCGCGGCCGGTCCCGCCCGCGGGGAGGTTCTGTGCAGTTCTCACTCAGGTCGGACCGAGCGCGGCGGCGGCGCGGCCCCAGCCCTGCCCGCCGGCCTCCATCCCCGTCCGCTCCTCSGCGGCGGTGTTTGCGGGGCGCGGGGGAACGGCGGCGGAGAGAGRGGSATGAAAGTCGGGAAAGAGCGGCGCAGGGAGCGTGTGCTTGGCGCTACCTGTGCAGGTCGGGGGCGAGAAGGCTGAGCAGCGTTCCGCTTTGCTTTCCCCGACAGCCCGCGAGCAAGCCCGTTGTGGGGTAGGGGAAGAGAGCGGAYATCCATCTCGCAGCCTTTTGCACTAAAAGAACTAAAAACCAAGACGACAGAGTCGTCTGAGACCGCCTRTGCTTTGAATGGTGGCGATTCATGCCCTCTTCTGTTTGCGTAGCTCAGAGCTGAACACTACGTACCTGCGGTCAGGAATGAATTTGTTTCGATCTTTTTGAGACGGCGTACAGCATTCTTTTGTCTAACCCGACGCTCCCAATCCGTGCATACACCAAGAGCGCGCTCCTACGGGTTTTTATCGAATTATGAACGTTCCCTGCTCCTTTGAAGCAAATCTAGAGCGCATCCGTTTGCCGTTAATAATGAACATTCCGCTTCCCTTAC
>NW_026624388.1:70167-83847 GCF_030028575.1 Malurus melanocephalus
AAAAAAAAAAAAAAAAAAAAAAAAAAAAAAAAGAAAAAGTACGGACAGCAAAGTACAAATCACTATAGCATCATCAGCTCTCTTTTTGAAAAGGTGGTGGTTCTGGAAAAGGTAGTCTGACACGGGGCGCAGAAGCAGCCTATTTGGAGCTGGTGTACTTGGTGAGAGCCTTGKTGCCCTCGGAGACGGGAGTTGTTTTCTGCTGCCACCTAAATGCTCTTCCTTCGTGTGCGGGGAGTTTTGCAATGCGGGGTTGTGGAGCAATGTGAATTCTCGTGGGCTGTACACTGATGTAGCTGTCGTCGCCTCAGATCCATATASGCGGATCTTTATGTTTGCTGGGTATCAAAAATGTAGCGGTTTTCGCGTGGCACGGGTGTGGATACCGCGGGCGCCGAGTGAGGCGATGTGTGTGTCCACTGGCGCCGAGGAATGCGTGTATGTCGGTGAAGAGCAAAGCGATGTGCCGGTCCTTTGAAGAGCAGAGCCGTGCGTGTGTCATCGGGAGAGAAGTGTGCTCCGTCGGGCGCTGATTAAGCTTTGTGTCTGCCGGTGCAGAGCGAAGGGGGATCCTTCGGCGCAGAGCGATGGGTGGGTMGGGAAGCAACAGAGTGGTGAGTCCGTCCATCGGGCATCAGAATGATGCCTCCCTCGGAGACAGGCGAAACGATAGGTGAGCTAACAGGCGCTGAACAATGTTTTATCAGATGGCGCAGAACGATATGTGTGTCTGCTGGGCTCAGGAGATACCGTATGTCGCAGGGAGCAGAGCGATATCCGCGTCGGGAGGTGCTGTGGGCTCCAGGTGACGGGATGTAAACGTAATGCAGATTGAGCGCGCTGAGCGATGTGTTTCGTGCAGCGGGTGGGGAGTGTGTGAGGACGACGACGCAGCGCGATGCGGATTTCGGCAGACTCAGAGATACGGGGCTGCCGTACGCGRCGTACATCGTCCGGAGCAGAGCGATTGGTTTGTGAAATAGTGCAGAGCAATGCGCTTTCCTTCGGGAACGAAACGGTGTGTGTGTAAATCGGCGGACAGCGATGTGTGTATGCGGTAGGAGCGGGACCATGCGGGCGTCACTGGGAGCAGAACGGTGTGTGTTTAGGGGGCACAGAGCGATGGCAGTGTCGTACGCAGGGCACTGTGCGCACTGTCGGGGACGAGCGACGTGTGTGTCGTGGGGTGCACGATATTGTTGGCGTCGAGGARTATAAATCTAATTTGGTTTTCGGGGTGCGCTGTCTTTTTCGGGATCATAGTGTTATGTCTACGTCAGAAACATACTGCGTATATGTTTGCATATCTTTTAATGGTAAACTTATTATGGAACGTTCAGAAAGTGAAGGATGAGTACGCTGTACAAAGCAGAGTACTGAAACGCAGCAATGGGCTGTGGAGAGGTCACTGCAAGTACCCCGTGCAAATAAGCGCCCCGTGTCGGGACTCTTGAGCACTTGGAAGGAGACATCAGGTCTCTTGACGTGGGAGTGAATGTATTGTGCAATTCACTAGATCATAATTTAGCGGTTTCATTCCGCGTTTCGTCGGTCCAGCTTGCACAAGCCGCGGCAGCTCAGCGGGTGGTGACAACCAGAATTCTACGTTCCCATTTACAGAGCACGGCGTTGCCAGCCCTTCCCTCCTTGCCCGACGCYCACTCGGCGGTCGGACCCACTCCCGTGCAGCCAAGAGAAGACAAGCTGGCCACGAAGGTGCCCGCTGCCATCAGGAGCTCTGCGACAGCGCTCTATCTAAAGCCCAGGCTCGTTCSGCTCTGGCCCCGGCGCCGCGTCCCGCCGTGCTCTGCCCGCGGCGGCGCTCCCGGCTTCCCTCCGCCACCGGCTTTGCGACTGAGATGTTAATCACACGCACATTCCCGTGACGAATTTCTGTCTGTCTCATCTGGCTATTCCTTTCCGGAAATGCTGATGTTAATTACCTTCTGTTGCTTGAGCCGCCCTTGAACTGTCATACTCATGGCCCCCAATTTAACCCTTAACGGGCTTCAGCGGTCTGTGTGGAAACAGAGAGATTGCGCACACCCCCGTTGTGTCCCAGAGCAGCCCCTTTCCCCAGCCGCTGCACCCTGGCTAGCCCGTCCTGTCCAGGAGGCACTGCCGTGGGGCTGACGGCAAATCTGCCCCTGCTTTTCCTTTTGGTTCTGAGTCTCTGTCTTGGCTGGGTATTGACTGAAAAGCGATGGTACGTGAAAGTTTTCTAAGTGTGGGAACTGCTGAAGTAAATTCAGCGCCTTATCTCGTATGGAAGTATTGAACTCCTCCTCAGATCCTCTCTGTGTCTCCATTTGTAGCTGCCGAGATCTGTGGTGGAGCCCATACATGCGGGAAATAGGCGCAAATTGAGAAATCGGATAGGGGAACATGCGGTGGTCAGGCTCAGAGCTGAATCACAGTAGGWCCCCGACTGTCAGTCTGTCCGCTCATTACCAGCCTCCACCATCTACATTTTCCCGTGCTGGTCCGACACACTCCATGTCCTCTCCACGATGGCTGCAATTGCAGCTTCGAGYCCTGTGCGCACACAGGGCCTTGGCAGGGATGTCTGGCCGGAGCGGGAGGGAGGTTCCGGAACAGCCGCAGGGATGAGACAGCGTGAAGTTCTTGGTGTCCCTTCGCTCCTTGTAGCACGGAGTTATCTGTGTAGGCAGCGCCAGAGCATCCCGGCACTATTCCCTTCAGCAGCCCAAACCCTTCTCTCAGTCTTCAGACTGTTCAGAACGCCAGACTGTCACTTAGGAGAACACTCCACCCCAATCTCCTTCTGTCAGCAGCACGCCTATGCACAGATTCGGCAGTGAAGCCACACTTTGCATAATCAACACATTAGTTACCCTAACTTTATAACACTATCCCTTTTATGTTATTCTCAGCTTTCCAAGAGTAGTCTCATACAGTCTCTTAAGGTGAAAATATCTTGGCACGAGGTGGAGATAAAGTTCCCCTTCTCAGTGGTGGTATGAAGTGCTTTCTCTTCGCAAAGTCATGGTAATCATCACTGTTATATACAAATATTTTACCAACCAATTTAACACTTTTGCTTGCATATGATCTAGAAAAGTTGCTTAGTCCCAGGATTTTTTTTTTAATAATATTAAGATAAAAAGAATCTAAAACACTCTTCTCACTGGATTTTTGCTGATGGATCATCTCTCTGCTGTTGATCATCTGTTAAAATCTTCTCCCTAGTAGGCACTGATTGATATGATGTTTTGCATGGGAAAAAAAGCTGAGTGTCGTGGAAAGAGGTGGTGAGTAACAGCTGGAATCAGCCCCAGAAGAAACAGTTTAAAGAAAAGAAAAACAAACAAAAACCACCAACAACAAAAACTCAACACACAAACACCCCAAACAACAAAAAGAACCCCCACACACAAACCCGAAAAACAACCCACAAACAAACCCCAACCACCAAAATAATTAAAAAAGCCACACTAAAAACCAATCCCAAATCGACCCAGGCAGTATAAATCAGTTTTTCTTTGGGAGTTGATTATCAAACTGCATCCATAGGGAGCTAAATCATAGGAGCCACCAAAATTAGTTTGATGTCTTTATAGAAAAAAAAAATCTGTTAAGCGCTGTAAACGAGTATGCTAAACTCAATGCTCAGGGTGGATGTATCAACTAGGTATCAAGGAAATGGGAAAGACAAACATTTGCACATCAAAAGACAAGGATTTTAACACTCTTTTGYTCTTTCAAACTATTGTCTTTCTGGAAGGAGCAGCCCACAGAAATATTTGACCAGTCTGTTCCTCTCCTAACTTCTGTGCTTTCAGGTTTATGGAAGAACTGATTTCCTGAACAYTGGCATCTAGAAGGGAAGTCAGTCTCCACTGCCAGCTCCACACGATGGAAAATACAACCCTGGGTCGACAATGCAGAGCAAAAACACTTTACTCATCATAGTAACTATGTACAGGAAGATTTAATTGCATTTCTGCTTTTACTTCTGCATCCAAGAAGATTCTGTTCCCATAAGGGAAACATCTTGTTGGTTGGACATTTTTCTCCTTTTTCCTTTGCCAGCCTTGAAGGTAACTTGTTTTTCAGGTTTTGTCGAGGTCTTGCCCTCCACCTACTGGTTTTAACATCTTGACTTTGGGGTTGCATTCAGTCTCAGGTTTTACCTGTTGTTCCTGCACAGCTCTGACTCCACTGGCTCAAATTTCCCCGCTCAGCCTCATTCTAATCTCATCCCAGTAGACTTGCCCAGTGATCCAGGACAGTATGGCTGTCTCCAGTCACTGTGACAACCTCTGCCCCAGTCACCATGCACAGGTGCTGCATGGCTGTGTCCTTGGTCACAGAATGGCCCTTCCTGCCCAGCTGTCCCTTTCTTCTTTCAGCTCAACCACCTCTGAGGGGCAGCCCTCTCCTACTGCTCTCCACARACATCAATGAACTTATTTACTCATCTAGGAATGTATTTAATGAACCTAAATTAGACYTAACATGAAGTGTTCTTCCCTTTCAAATTGCCATGATGTACACATCTCTTGCCATCAAGTCAATTAGTGATGATAGCAGAGTTATGATGAATGAATAAAATATCAGCCCCTTCCAAGCAGTGCCTGACACATCAGCATGATTCTGCACAGATCACTTTTTTTAGCTCAACATACCACCACTTTCTCAAATATGTGATATTGGGAAAATAYCAGGGTCCCCTTGAGTTTTCATAAAGATGACTGAGAGGGGACCTTATCAATGTGTGCATTTATCTGAAGGGAAGGTATCAAGAGGATGGASCCAGGCTCTTCTCAGTGGTGCCAAGCAATAGGACAAGAGGCAGAAACTGATGCACAGGAAATTCCACCTGAATATAGGGGAGAGCTTCTTTACCATGTGGACAGATGACCCATTGTAGTCCCTTACAACCTTTCCCAGTCTGTGGTTCTGTGGCATATTGCTGCTATTACAGCAGCCATATTATGCTATATCAGCATTACATCTACTTCTACATGTGCTGGCTTCAAAGTATCACAGGTATCAGTAGTAATGGTTATCGGCCTGTTCTGCCTGTTCTCTTTTCTTCCTCTACTCCTTCTGTCATTCTTTTAATCCATCTCACCCTCAGGAGGTACCTCCTGTTTGTTATTCCCTGGAAGTTGCTATATACCCACAATTTCTCATCTCCACTCTCCCTCCAAGAGAAAAACTATTTCTTCCTTACAGTGTGTGAGCAGTGTCCATCATTACGGAACATAAAACATCCACCTCTTCCTCATTGCATTAAATGTTCAGATACCTGATTTATGGCACTGAAATGTGGTTTTGAGCTGTAGCAACYCAGCCAAGGAATGTGCTGGACATTGTTCTGGGCAGCACAGACAGGAGAAGCTTAGGATGGGTATTCTAATGCACTAGAGAAGACAGGCTATTTCTTTGTCCAACTAAACRAAGTAGTAACCCCTCTTGCTACCTTGCTTCTTGTTATCTGGGTGAGATGGTCAAGGAGAGAGCGAGTGGAAGAGGCAAATGCATCCCATCCTGAGGAGATAAAGGCGTCCCAGGGGAACCAGTGAGTCAAAGCTGAGCTGCACTGAGCACCTGCCCCAAGTGTCTTTATGTCCAAGTGATAGTTGACAGCATCCTGTAGGGAAGTAGATGCTGGTGATTTCCCCACAGTTTCCTCTGCAGTAGTCCTACCAAAAGGTGGACCAGCGAGTGTTTTCATGAGCCAGGTTAAGGGAAAGAATCATTGAAAATTAGATAGGTCATAGTTACGTCCTACTGATTGTGCTGATGTCATTCTGTGGATGAAATTTGTATATTCTGTGAATATCAGGGCTGCATGCAGAGAAGCCTCCAGAACAATCTGCAATGCTGTAATGTCTGGGGTTTTAGTCGAGGAATGAGAAAAAGGAAACAGCAGTTAGGGACTGTAACAAACATTCAAAGTGGCTCCTAGGAGAAAAAACCCACTATGACTTCCTGAAGAGGGAGGACCACAAGCTCCTTCTGAAATGAAAATATCTCTGAAATGAAAATATCTGAAATGAATCTTCTCAGCCTCAAAATATCTGGGAAGGACCCACGAATATCAGCTTTCCAGTGTCTCAGCTTTCTTCTCAATGCTCACCTGCAATGCTCYGATGCTCATTGGTTGTAACCAACAAGGAGTAAGAGTAGCTCAGATGCCTTCCACATTTAAATTACTGCAGTTAATTGTTCTCTTCCCATCCTTGTAGAATTGCTTTCCACCATCAATTGCATGTCTTCTGAGCCAAGGCCACAGGCAGCTAGGGAGTGACTCAGCCACTCAGTCTCTTTCTGTAATGTTTATGGTTTGTAGGAGATGTTACAGGACAGTTCAGTTCCACAAAAAAGTGTACCACTTGTAACTTCTCACTTCACTCTGACAAAGCAGACTCACAGTTGCAGAAGCCAGGCAGAAGTCAAAACAAAAATTTTGTTCTCACCATCTTGAAGTATGAATGGTATCTCAGCCTTGTGTTGCAGTCACCTTTGCTGAGGGTGTTTGTGAAGTGGATGGTTTAGGAAGGAGTGKTCCCTCCTTCCCTCAGTGGGAAAGAGCTGCTCTTTCCTAAAGCACAGAGCAAGAAACAGCAGTCCAGAAATGTCCCAAGTAACATGCACAAAGTGTGCAACAGCAAAGGAAATATCACATTCACATGACTTGTGATTAAACCTGTAATACACACATATAAATCAATGCAATACAGTAGCATTTTCATATATATTATCTTTATATCACATAGAAACATTAAATATTAAAAGAAGCATAATACTTTGACTGATTGATTGATTGATCTGAACCAAATTGGAATTATCCCTTAACTGAGATCAGAAATTATCAAAAMCACTGGGGTCTGGAATGATCAAGGAATTGTTTATCTTTTGTTTTGAACAAAAATATACTGTCTAAAAATTCTGAGTATTTTTGTAAAAAGTTAGTTAAAAAAAAAAAGCAAGCTGTATCTATGGATGCCCTCATAATACCTAAATTTCCTGACTAATGTCTACCATACTTCTGTGACAGACTTCTTATTTTAATTGATTACTATTCTGTCTGGGGCTTTTAAATCCTTATGAATAAAAAAACGCTTTTGTCATGGGGAAGARTAATTTGCTGGAAACTGCACAATATGTATAAGTTCTTCCCAATTGAGATGTGAAGTTTTTCACTCATGTAACAATGTCTTATGGTTTAGAATACCATGATAAATCAGTTTTAAATAAAATCCATCATGTATGGACAAAAGAGAACTTTCAAACCACCCAAAGTCTGCAATTACATCAAGGGCAGATTTATCTTGAGTAAYTCTAAGACTTTAGTTATCGTGGTTTTGTTCATAAGTCAGAATGAATTTATCTGCACAACACATATGAAGTATGATTGCTCACTAGCACAAGCATCAGGGAGGGCTTGAGAAAATATTGAAGTTATTGTACAGCCTTAGGCAGCCCCAGGTGAAAAATATATTTATGGGGCTTTGCATCTGCAGRGTTAATGCGTGACCTTGATCAGTATTTGATGTATACAGGTATATGCTGTAGTCCTGCCTCCTCAGATGCATCTGTGAGAAAGATATTTCCATATATCCTCCTGAGCACACTCAAAGTCAGTCACAGTCATCGTTCACTAGGTGAAATTAATCATAAGACTGAAGTGCTGAAATTGATGYCTATAAACTGTTCAGAAATGTCCGGAAAGAAGGGTGGGGGCAAGTGTCTCTCTATGTAAAAAAACAGTGGGTTGATTGCACAGAACTTTCTTAGAAAAACAATGGTGAATAGTTGAGAGCTTTCAGTAAAAAATTAGAGGCCAAGCCAACAAAGGAAACCTCATGACTGGTACTTACCCCAGGCYACACAATCAAAAGGAGGATGTTGATAAAGTTTTCTTTCTTCAATTACAGGCTGCGTCATAGTCACAGGCTCCTGTTGGGGACATCTGCTGGGAAAGCAACACAGAAAGCTGTGAGCTATCCAGGAGACTCCTAGAACATGCTGAGGATAATTTTTTAATCCAGGTGAAAGGAAGTCCAATCAGAGGAGAAGCACTACTTGACCTATTCTTGCCAATAAAAATTAGCTAATTGAAGAGGTCAAGAATGGTGGTAACCTGGGCTGCTGCCTGAGCCATGACCTGTCACAAATTTGAGGGACATGGGCCAGGCAAATCATAAAGACTGGGCCCTTAATTTAGTAAATATTGAGTTGTTGAAGAAAATAGGGGATGGAACCCCCTGGGAAACTGCCCTCAGGGATAAAGGAGCAGGACAGCTATTTATGGCCATTTGTCTCATAGATCAGGAGCACTTGATTCCCACACGTAACAAAGCAGGCTAGGAAGGTGGAGGGCTGAGTAAGGACCTTCTGGTCTAACTGAAGCACAAGAAATAAATGCACTGACAGTAGAAGCAGGGACATATATCCTGAGAAGAATGCATTCCCAGAGGAATGCTGTCTGGGTGTGTAGAGAAGGAGTCAGAAAAGCTAAAGTACAGCTGGTATTGAATGTGACAAGAGATGTGAAAAAATAGTGAGGGCTTCTGTAGGTACTTTGATCACAAAAGGAAGACTAAAGAAAATATGCCCACAACAAAATAGAAAGGAGATTTAGTGACTACTGGCATCGAGAAGACTGAGGTACTCAACAAATTTGTTGCCTGAGTTTCCACTGGCAGTCTCTCTTTCCCATCTCCTAAGCCAATGAACCTCAAGTTATTGACTGGGGGAACAAAGTCCCTCCTACTGCAAGAAAAGATCAGGTTCAAGACCATCTGAGGAATCTGAATATACACAAATCCATGGCACCTAACAGGACTCATCCCAAAATCCTCAGGGAATTGACAGATATAGTTGTAACACAGATATTGTTTAATATCTTCATCAATAACAAAAAAGGGATCRAGTGCACTCTCAGTGAGTTTGTGGATGACACCACTCTCAGTGGTGCCATTGATTGACTGGAGGGAAGGAATCCCATGCAGAGGGACCTTGGCAGGCTTGAGGAGTGGACCCATGTGAATCTCATAAAGTCCAACAAGGCCAAATGCACAGCCCTAYATCCAGGTCAGGGCCTTCCAAATATCACTAGAGATAGCAGGATGAACTGATTGCAAGCAGCTCTGCAGAGAAAGACATGGAGTTATGGGTGGATGAAAAGTTTGTCATGAGGCAGCAATGTGCATTTGCAGCTCAGGAAGCCAGTTGTATCCTTGGCTGCATAAAAAGAAGCATGGCTAAMAGGGGGAGGGACTGATTCTGCTTACACTCCACTCTAATGAGACCTCACCTGGAGTACTGCATCCACATYTGGAGTCCCAGTACAAGGAAGTCTTGGAGGAGGTCCAGAGAAGGGCCATGAAAATGATCAGGGAGCCAGAACACTTCTTCCATGAAGGAAAGCCAGGAGAGCACTGGTTGGTTGGCCTGGAGAAGACAAGGATCTGGGGAGATGTCAAATGTGGCCTTTTGATATATGAAGAACCCTTATAAGAAAGACAGACAAAGACTTTTCGCCAGGGTATGTAGTGACAGGGCAAGGGGCAAGGTTTTAAAAGTGGAAAAAAGGGAGATTTATATAGGCGCCAAGGAAGAAATTTTTCCYTATGAGGGTGGTAGGACACACTGAAACAGGTTGCCAAAAGAAGRTGTTGGTGCCTTCTGTAGAAGATTCCAAAGCAAGGTGGGTTAAGTCCTTGAGCAATCTGGTCCTTGCCCAAGACAAAAAAGTTGGTCTAAATAAYATCTTTGAAGGACCCTTCCAACACAAATCATGCTATGATTCTGTGGGGAACCAAGTCTCATGTATTCATTGGAAGCATCTTCCTGAATGCATTTATCCATACCAGAATAGGAGAAAAAGGAGTCTTTGAATTCCTGGCTGAACGTAGGAAAAATTTCATAGAATCGTAACATCATAGAACATGCTGAGTTGGATCGGATCCATCAGGATTGTCCTGCTTATGTGTGCAGGACTCCCCAAGAGTTCCACCATGCACCTGAGAGTGTTGCCCAAACRCTTCTTGAACTCTGTCAGGCTTGGTGCTGTGACCACTTCCCTGGGGAGCCTGTTCAGTGTCCAGCCATCCTCTGGGTGAAGAACATTTTCCTGACATCCAACCAAAATGTCACTGATGCAGCTTTATGCTGTTTCCTTGAGTCCTGTCAGTGGTCACAGAAATGAAGAGATCATTGTCTGCCCCTCCCCTTCCCCTCACAGGGAAGCTGCAGGCTSTGATGAGGTCTCCCCTCACTCTTCTCTTCTCGAGGTTGAACCAAGTGACCAAGTGACCAAGTGACCTCAGCCCCTCCTCGTAAGAATGTTTTCCTAAAGATCTTTCACCATCATTGTGGCATTTCTCCAGATGCTCTCTAATTGCTTCATGCCTTTTTTATATTGTGGYACCCAAAACTSTCCCCAGCACTCGAGGTGAGGCCACCCTAGCTCAGAGCAGAGGGGGACAATCCCCTCCCTTGCCGGGCTGGTGATGCTGTGCCTGATGCCCCCWGGACAYKCTTGGCCTTCCTGGCTKCCAGGGCACTGCTGGCTTATCTTCAGCTTGCCACCAACCAGGACCCCCAGGTCCCTTTCCACAGCACAGCTTTCCAGTATCTCATTCCCCAGTCTCTACACACAACCAGGATTGCCTTGTCCCAGGTGCAAATTCCAGCACTCACCCTTGTTAAACTTCCCATGGTTGATGATTGCCCMTCACACCAATTTGTTGAGCTCTCTCTGCAGGGTCTGTCCGCTCTTGAGTGAGTTGACAGCTCCTCCCAGTTCAGTGTCATTGGCAAACAGTATTCCTTTGAGCCCTGCATCCCAGGGGTAGTGAGGATGTTGAAGAGAACAGGATGAGGATGGGGATCTGCAGAACCCCACTAGTGAGAGGTCACCAGCCTGATGTTACCCCATTCACTCTAGCTCTTTGTGCCTGACCTGTGAGAATCAGTCTGGCTGACATATCAGGCTTTGGGTTCCCCTTAGAAGGCAGTCCCTAATTACAATTACCCTTCTTTTCCTCTCAGTGAGGAGGTCTTGACGTGGGGTACAGACAGTGCTGTCCCAGAAGGACTGATCTCATCAGCTGTCTGCCCTTCTACTTTCAGGGCCTCATTGCTGTTATAGAAGGTGACAGTCCTACTTGTTAAGTTTCCAGCAGGAGGAGAAAACTTCTTCCTGGTATACCACTTCCAAATATCTCAGTACACTGTATTTAATAAGTATTCTGTTACTGGARGGATCAAAGAAATCACTACCTGTCCTCCTGATCCTTCAGCTAATCATCCCAAAGCCAGCTGGTATTTAGTAAATGTTTTGTTAGCTTGACTATATATTTTCAGGGGGAAAAAAGATGACAGAAGTAATTTTGTTTTTATTGACTACATCATTGACTAAAGCTTCATATCAGAAAAAAAGTTAAGAACTTTTTCTTGACAGTTATATTTGAAGCAATCAACTTTTTTTTAAAGAAAGTTTACCCATTGAATTAAAGGAATTAAAATTATTTCTCCTTCCCCTCCTCCACCTGATAACCTTTGCAACATCTCTTTACATTTCCTTCTTTCCTGAGCCTAAAACTGTCTATGGTTGTGAAAAACAAAATTTAAAAAGTCCAGATAGGCATTCAAAATTTGAGGACCAGGAAAAATAGCTTTTAGGAAAGAATATAGAATGCTCCAGGACTGTGCTGTGCTACATCAGATGTTAGGAAGAATGATAGTAGCCTAGCTAAACCCAGAAAATGCATTTGCAAAGCTTCAAAAGAATTTAAAGGAAAAGCTATCAGAGACTGAGTGATTAGAGTGGACTGAGATACAGAATTTGGTGGACTATGTATGCTACAGAGTTATCACCCAGAAATTTCTCCCCACTGATAYGTGTCCTTCCCAAGAGATTCACATCTGTGATAATGTAGTTCACAACCCAAAATTCACAGCGGGTTCAGCAGGTGAAASTACTATGAGATACAGCAGCAGGACAAAACCAAATCCACATCATCTTCTGCTTTTATTCTCTCTCATGTTATTCTACTGGTTGTCTTCCCTAGAAAAAAACCTCTCTGAAATGCCATCACATCTCTTGACAGGCTTTAAGTACACCCTGGTCAAGGTTATCTTGTGCCACTGACAAGTTCTTAAAACTGACCCCACCACCACCAAAACTTCATAAGACACTGTGTGATATCATATTATCAAAAGGTAAAGTGAAAGAAGCCRAATAACTGCTTTTACATGCATATGAAACAATCACCAGGGTCTTCTATTCTTTCCCAGTGTTCTACAAATGTTCAAATATGACACTTTGCTATATACAACTCATTGCAAGAAAAARTAATTTTAATGTATATTCAGTTTATCCCACATCACAAAACTCAGCCCCTCCTGGGAAAAGCCATGCCCTTGCTTCTCTCAGCAGTTCGGAGTTCTGAGGAGAAAATGGTTTGATTAAGTCACTTCAATAATACTATTTTATTAAATAAATGCCTGCAGCTTTACTTCTGTTTTTCATAAAGAAAACATGTACACTATACTTTGATTTTATTYTGTTCTCCATTTTGTAAAATTGCTGATTGTGGCTGACAAAATTCCTGAACTAAAATGTAAAAATAAGCACAAAAATGAACACAGTCTTAAAATAAAAATGTACAAATGAATGGGTTTATCTACTGTGCGTTCCCGAAAGAAGCATTATGGAGAAAAAATGGGAATGTAGTTCATTAAAGTATTAATAGAACGATGCAGAAAACCCAGAGAGAAAGAGAAGGAATTTCTATGTGTTATTATGGGATTTTAAAGATAGCTGATGACTTCAGAGAGCTGCTTTTCAGGTTAATATATCTTGTGAAAAGTATTTTTCTTTTACTTTTTATCAGCTCCGACTAGAGCTAAATAGGGCACCATGTCCAAAGGTTTCATTATTTTGAAGAGATGAAGATGTATTATGGAAAACAACTCCTAACCCAGATACAGAGGAGAGTGACTACTTTGTGTTATTTGTATCTTTACAAAGTAAATTTACTGTAAGACAAGGTCTCAAGATTACCCTCATTTTGCAGCGCGTTGATGAAAAACTCTCTCAGAAACATGTATCCGATGTCACTAAGACAGTGGTGTCAGAAGCGAGGTTTTAATTCAAAGGGAGAAATAAAAATCTTACGGTCCAGCTCTGCATAMAATCGTCAAACTCGATCATTATTGACTTGCCTGAAACTCATTTCAAGTCTCGGCTGAAAGAAACGCCGCAAGACAAAATTATTGTCTGTCCTCAGCAAAAATGCTAAGAAACGGGGTGCCGCAATCACTTTTTTTTAAGGAAAAAACACTTTTTTGAGAGCGAAGAAACACAAGCCGAGCGGTGAGGAGCAGGGAGGGGGGCGGGGCGGGCTCGGAAGCGCACCAATCAGCGCCCGCCGCGCTGCTATAAAAGGGGCGCCGCCGGAGCGGCCGCAGCCGCGTTCCCGTAGCAGCGAAATGTCCGAGACCGCGCCCGCCCCCGCTGCTGAGGCAGCGCCCGCCGCCCCGGCCCCCGCCGCCAAGGCCGCCAAGAAGCCGAAGAAGGCGGCGAGCGCCTCCAAAGCCCGCAAGCCCGCGGGGCCCAGCGTCACCGAGCTGATCACCAAGGCCGTGTCCGCCTCCAAGGAGCGCAAGGGGCTCTCCCTCGCCGCGCTCAAGAAG
>NW_026624389.1:0-1178 GCF_030028575.1 Malurus melanocephalus
CCCCAATATGAAAGAGGGGCTTTTCCCCTATTAAAGAGGAAATTTTTTTCCCATTAACGAGAGGGTTTACCCCTACTAAAGAGGGATTTTCCCCTATTAAAGAGGAGATTTAGGATTTTTTAAATGTGCACAGAATTCCCTGTGGCTCTCCCAGGGCTTTTCCCAGGAAATTCCTTCCATTCCCGGTGTCCATTGAAAGGGTTCTGCGGGAATTCGGGGCCGCCGCTCTGCATGTCCTGCATGGAGCCTCCCGCTGGCTTTGCCCTCCTCGCGATTCCCAAATTGTCCCGGGATCTGGGAGAAACCTTTTCCCGCACCGGGGACAGCTCCTCGTCCTCTCGTTTTCATGAAAAATCCCATCCTGGTGCCACCCGGCAAATCCCAAATTGTCCCGGGAGACGGGAGAGACCCTTTCCAGCACTGGGACAGCTCCTCCTCCTCCAATTTCCATGAAAAATCCCATCCCGCTGCCATCCGGAAAATCCCAAATTGTCTCGGGATTTGGGAGAGACATTTTCCCGCACTGGGGACAGCTCCTCCTCCTCTTGATTCCAAGGAAAATCCCATTCCGGCGCCACCCGGAAAATCCCAAATTATCCCTGGAGCCCGGAGAGACCCTTTCCAGCACTGGGACAGCTCCTGCTATCGTTTCCAATTTCCGTGAAAAATCCCATCCCGCTGCCACCAGGAAAATCCCAAATTGTCCCGGGATTTGGGAGAAACCTTTTCCAGCACTGGGACAGCTCGTCTTCCCCCAATTTCCGTGAAAAATCCCATCCCGCTGCCATCCGGAAAATCCCAAATTATCCCTGGAGCCGGGAGAGACCCTTTCCAGCACTGGGACAGCTCCTCCTCCTCTTGAATCCATGGAAAACCCCATCCCGGAAAATCCCAAACTGTCTCCGGAAATAGGCATGAGCTTTTTCCCACAATGGGGACAGCTCCTCCTCCTCCTCCCGCTCCCATGGAAAACCCCATCTCTGTCATCCCGGCACCACCCCGTAAATCCCAAATTGTCCCGGGAGCCGGGAGAGACCCTTTCCAGCACCGGGGACAGCTCCTGCTATTGTTTCCATGGAAAACCCCGTCCCTGTGGAACCCAGAAAATCCCAAATTGTCCCGGGATTTGGGAGAGACCTTTTCCAACACCGAGGACAGCTCCTGCTCTCGTTTCCATG
>NW_026624389.1:3400-4716 GCF_030028575.1 Malurus melanocephalus
GTTTTTTTCCCTTTAGTCCAAATTTCCAGAGTGGATTTTTCCCTTTTTCCGAATTTCCCAAGTGATTTCTTCCCTTACTCCAAATTTCCCGTGTGATTTCTTCCCATTTTCCGAATTTCCCGAGTGATTCCTTCCCTTTTTCCGAATTTCCCAGGTGATTTCTTCCCACTTGGAGCAATTCCCAAACGCTGCCCCTCCCTGGGATGGGGAAAGTGGGATTTATTTTTCAGTTACGGGGSATTTTCGCCCCGATCCCACAAATTCCAGGTGCTGTCCCCAAACTGCAGCGCCCCTCGTGCTGGGAATGCGGGAAAACGGTTCAGGAATGTGGGAAAACAGCTCGGGAATGCGGGAAAACGGCTCGGGAATGCCGCAGCTGGAACGTCGAGGTTTTTGGGAAGGATGGATGGGATTTCCGCACTTCCCAAAGGAGCTGTGCTGGGAATTCCGGCCTTTGGGATCCCTTTGGGATTTTTGTCACTCCCGGTGGCAGCGGGAGGGGACCCCCAGAGCTCCGGGAAGGGCCGCTCCATGCTCAGATCCCTTTTCTTCGGGRGTTATGGGATCCCTGCGATCCCTGACATCCCCACAATTCCCCCCAACCCTCTTTTAGGGATGGATTCCAAAACTCCACAAACTCCCCAAATCCCAGAACCGAGCTCTTCTCCCTCATCCATCCCCTATTCCAACCCCAACGATGCCGAATTTTTCCTCCCGGTGCATTTTTCGGATTAAACCCCACCCGTCCCCTCTCCACATTCCCACCCTCCCCTCCCTGTAAAATCCATCCCAATTCCCCCAAACCCCATTATTTTTTTTTTCCTTTTCCCCGAGCTGCTTTCCAGCTCACCCCATCCCACTCCTGCCGTGTCCCCGCTCCTGCCAGGGCGATTTCCATCCCCGCCATCCCCTCCCGGGTCCCGCTCGGGCTCAGCCCGCGTTATCCTGACACGGAGTGACGGCTCCGCTCCCGGGGATGGCAGGGAGGGCAAATCCCGCCCGGAACCGCTGCGGGCTCATCCCGGTGCTCCCGCCTTTCCCGAACTCCTTTTGGGGTTTTCTGAGAGCTCCCGCCTTTCCCGAGCTCCTTTTGGGGTTTTCTGCCGGCTCCCGCCTTTCTCAAAGTCCTTTTACGGTCTCGTTTTCCTTCCAGGGGATTCCCAAGGGAATTCTGGAGGTTTTCTGCCGGCTCCTGCCTTTCTCAAAGTCCTTTTGGGGTTTTCTGCCGGTTTCCTGCCGGCTCCCGCCTTTCCCGGACTCCTTTTGGGGTTTTCTGAGAGCTCCCGCCTTTCCCGGACTCCTTTTGGGGTTTTCTG
>NW_026624389.1:7089-10553 GCF_030028575.1 Malurus melanocephalus
TTTTTGGGGTGATTGTGGCTGCTTTGGGACACTTTTGAGGAACTGTGAGTGCTCTGCGGGCACACCCAGGTTGGGCTGGAGTTTTTGAGCACCTTGGGGTGCTTTTGGGGTCACCCCCGAGGCTGGGCTGGGGTTTGGGGTGGCCGTGGCTGTTCCTGAGGCAATTTTGGGGAATTTGGGCTGCTCTGGGACCATCCCTGGGGCTGACCTGGGGTTTTGGGGTGACTGTGGCTGCTCTCAGGGCACTCCTCGAGCTGGGCTGGTGTTTTTGAGAACCTTTGGGGTTCTTTTGGGGTCACCTCTGACCTGGGCTGTAACTGTGGGGTTTTTTTTGCATCTCAGATGTTCTGAGCGAGCTCCTGCCCCTCCCCTTTCCGATGCTGAGCTTTTAGGGTCAGGCTCTTCTTGAGACTGGGGAAGGAAAGCCAAGCTTGGCCCCGGTTCTGAAGGGTTTTCCTGGAATGGGGTTAGGGGCTCAGGGATAGCAAAAGGGTTTCAGCCTCATATYCCCGATGGGATTTGCTCCAGCCCCTGGAATGGGGTCAGGACACCCCTGCATGGGGTCAGGGATAGGAAAAGGGGTTCAGCCTTGTATTCCCAGTGGGATTTGCTCCTGCTCCTCTCCCACCCCCTGGGATGGGCACGGGGGAATAGGGACAGGAAAAGGGGTTCAGGCTCCTGTTCCCAATAGGATTTGCTCCAGCGTCTTTGCCAGTTCCTGGAATGGGGTCAGGCCCGGAATGTTTGGGGTCAGGGGTAGGAAAAGGGATTCAGGGCCCTGTTCCCAGTGGGATTTGCTCCAGCCCCTCTCAGCTCCTGGAATTGCCTCAGGCCACCCCTGTATGGGGTCAGGGACAGGAAATGGGGTCCGGTTGTACGTTCCCAGTGGGATTTGCTCCCACTCCTATATGGGGTCAGGGATGGAAATGGGGTCCAGCCATGCATTCCCAGCGCGATTTGCTCCCACCCCTATATGGGGTCAGGGATAGGAAATGGGGTCCGGTTGTACATTCCCAGTGGGATTTGTTCCCACCCCTATATGGGATCAGGGATAGGAAATGGGGTTCAGCCGTGCATTCCCGGCGGGATTTGCTCCAGTCCCGGGAGTTGCCTCAGGACATCCCTGAATGGGGTCAGGGGTAGGAAATGGGGTCCAGCCATGCATTCCCAGCGGGATTTGCTGCAGTCCTTGGGATGGGGTCAGGGACAGGAAATGGGGTCCGGTTGTACATTCCCAGTGGGATTTGTTCCCACCCCTATATGGGATCAGGGATAGGAAATGGGGTTCAGCCGTGCATTCCCAGCGGGATTTGTTCCCACCTCTATATGGGATCAGGGATAGGAAATGGGGTTCAGCCGTGCCTTCCCGGCGGGATTTGCTCCGTGCCGCGCCGCTCCGTGCCGTGCCGAGCCCCGGGGGCGTCTCCTCGGGTACAAAGCCGGTGTTTCCCTCTCCCAGAGGCAACTGGGCCGCCTCCAACCGCAGTGGAGGAAACCAGTGCAGAAACCAGTGCAGAAACCACTCCTGAAACCAGCCCTACAGTCAGCCCTACAGTCAGCCCTACAACCAGCCCTACAACCAGCCCTACAACCATCCCAACCACCACCACCGAAACCACCACAACCACCACGAGCAGCACCAGCGCCGCCGCCAGCACCAGCGCCGCTGCCGAGAGGGCTCCGGCCGCCACCACCAAGCACGAGTTGGGTACTGAGCTCTCCTTTTCCTCCTTAACCCCTCTCTAACCCCACTGGGACCTTCCCCAACCCCGTTCCTTTTGGATTTAGGGAAAATCGGAGCCGTCCCGCGCTTTGGGAGTGGTTTGAGGTTGGGAATGCGGGCGCCCAAGCAGGAATTTGGAGGGTTCGGTACCGCCCTCCTGTCTCAATCTTGGGGATGACCCGGGTGAGGTTTGGGACGAGCACGAAAAAAAACCCTACAAACGCTCTGCCCGAAGCGTTACCGCGCGTTCAGTGCCCTTACGAACGGGTGCTGGTGGCTCCCGCGGGAGATGTCACCTCGGATTTCGCACTTGGGCTGCTGCCGAGGAGATCTGTCAGGATTTATCCGAGTCCCGGGGTTTATCCCACTGCTCTCTGTGCTGCTGGAGCCCCCGGGAGCTCTGGGGAAGGGTGGGAGCTCCAACAATCCCCGAGCCGGGCATTTCCCAGCTCAAGGGAAACCTCGCGTGCTGTAAAACAGGATCCGGCACAGCTCTGGTGGGAGATTTTCCCTCCTGGGTGTGWTTTTTGGGATAAATCCRGAAGGATTTCTCYGGKTGAGCGTYGGRTTGGAAGCGCCGGGGTGATGGAATKGGCGGTTAATGAATAATYAGGGTTGTGCACGAAGAAATCAAGGAAAACGTGGCAAAATCAGGGTTAAAWGGTTGGGTGAGGTTTGGGATAGTGGGAAATGTGGAATGGGGCGTGGAATGTGAGGGGTTTTAGGGTCCCTCCCACCCCAAACCCTCCTGGGGTGATTCCTTGACCCGGTTCAAAGCCGTTCCTTTATATTTTTGCACAAAATCAGGTTAAAATGTTTAAAAATCACCAAAACCTCAAGCGGGGGGATCTGCCCCCATCTGACACCCCGGGTTTGGTGACGATGTGGAATCGCCCTCATGCCAGTCATTAATCCATTAATTAATTAATTTGAAATATTAATTAATTCCCTGTTAATTGGAAATAGGGAATTTAGTGTGAGGTACGGAGCAGGGAAAGGGGACGGGAGGAAAGGAGGAACCTCCCGTGTCCCCACCCAGCCTGGGTCGGGATTTAAGGGATTCCTGGTCACCCCACAGTGACAGCGCCCCAAAAACCCCACAATCGGCTTTTTCCCAGAGATTGCGAGTGTTGATCCCAATTTTGGGACATCAAAACCCCAAAATCCCCTGAGAAAAAAGGACAGCAAAGCCCCCACGGGGTCACCTCTTTTCTGTCCCTTAAAATCCCACAAAAGTGTGGGATTGGCTCCCACTCCGGTAGGAACGGGGCTCATCCCGAGTGATGTCGAGATCCTTTAACTTCAAACTCACACTCGAGTGACCCCATTGTCCCACGGGGCCGCAGTGAAGTGACAATTCCCTGCCACCGCTGGCACCCGATCCATGCTCATCCGTGCGGGAATTCTAGAAATTTCCCCTCTGGCCCAGATCCTCAGGGATCTGCCGGGTTTAAGGACCCCAAAAAGTTCCCTAAAAATGTTGGGAATCTTGGAAAGAATCAATCCAGCCTTAGGCTGAGGTTAATCCAAGCTTCAGTTGAGATCAAAGTGTTCGCTGCAGTAATTTGTAGGGATTTTGTGAGGTTTTTGTGAGGTTTGGTGAAGTTTTTGTAAGGTTTATTTAAAGCTTTTGTAAGGTTTTTGTAAGATTTGTATGATGTTTTCGTGAGGATTTTGTAAGGTTTCTCTGAGGATTTTTTTAGGTTTTTGTGAGGATTTTGTAAGGATTTTTAAGGTTTTT
>NW_026624389.1:10728-12435 GCF_030028575.1 Malurus melanocephalus
TTTGTGAGTTTTCACGAGCTTTTGTAAGGATTTTTAAACATTTTTATGATGTTTCAGTGAGGTTTTTGTGGGGTTCTCGTGAAGTTTTGTAAGGATTTTCAAACATTTTTACGATGTTTTTGTGAGGTTTTCATGCCGTTTTCGTGACATTTCGTGAGGTTTTGTAAGGATTTTTAAACATTTTTACGACGTTTTAGTGAGGTTTTTGTGCGGTTCTGGTGAGGTTTTGTAAGGATTTTTAAATACTTTTACGATGTTTTTGTGAGGTTTTTGTGGCATTTTCATGACATTTCATGAGGTTTTGTAAGGTTTTTTAAACATTTTGACGATGTTTTAGTGAGGCTTTTGTGCGGTTCTGCTGAGGTTTTGTAAGGATTTTTAAACATTTTTACGATGTTTTTGTGGGGTTCTCGTGACATTTTGTGAGGATTGATAAAATTTTTAAACATTTTTACGATGTTTTTGTGAGGTTTTCATGCCATTTTCGTGACATTTGGTGAGGTTTTGTAGGGATTTTTAAATATTTTTACCATGTTTTTGTGAAGTTTCTGTGGGGTTCTGGTGAGGTTTTGTAAGGATTTTTAAACTTTTTTTACGATGTTTTTGTGGGGTTCTCGTGACGTTTCATGAGGTTTTGTAAAGATTTTTAAATACTTTTATGATGTTTTTGTGAGGTTTTTATGGGGTTCTGGTGAGGTTTTGTAAGGATTTTTAAACATTTTTACGATGTTTTAGTGAGGTTTTTGTGGCATTTTTGTGACGCTTTGTGAGGCTTTGTAAGGATTTTTAAACATTTTTACAATGTTTTAGTGAGGTTTTTGTGCAGTTCTCGTGAGGTTTTGTAAGGATTTTTAAACATCTTTACGATGTTTTTGTGGGATTCTCGTGACATTTCGTGAGGTTTTGTAAGATTTTTAAACATTTTTACGATGTTTTTGTGAGGTTCTCGTGACATTTTGTGAGGTTTTTTAAGGAATTTTAAACATTTTTACAATATTTTTGTGAGGTTTTTGTAGGGTTCTCATGACATTTCATGAGGTTTTGTAAGGATTTTTAAGCATTTTTACAATATTTTTGTGAGGTTTTTGTAGGGTTCTCATGACGTTTCATGAGGTTTTGTAAGGAATTTTAAACATTTTTACAATGTTTTAATGAGGTTTTTGTGGGGTTCTGGTGAGGGTTTTGTAAGGATTTTTGAACATTTTTATGATGTTTTAGTGAGGTTTTCATGGCATTTTCTTGACATTTTGTGAGGTTTTGTAAGGATTTTAAAATACTTTTATGATGTTTTTGTGAGGTTTTTTGGGGTTCTTGTGAGGTTTTGTAAGGATTTTTAAACATTTTTACGATGTTTTTGTAAAGTTTTTGTGCAGTTGTGGTGAGGTTTTGTAAGGATTTTTGAACATGTTTACGATGTTTTAGTGAGGTTTTTGTGCGGTTCTGCTGAGGTTTTGTAAGGATTTTTAAACATTTTAAAATGTTTACGAAGTTTTTGTGACCTTTTTGGGGGGTTTTCATAATGTTTTGTAAGGTTTTGTAAGGATTTTTAAGCATTTTTACGATCTTTTTGTGAGGTTTTCGTGGCATTATCATGAAATTTCGCGAGCTTTCGTAAAATTTCCTTCCATTTCCGTGCCATTTCCCCAAATTCCCGCCCCACTGACCCCTAACTCCTGTTCTAACCTATCCCCAGCCGCCAATGGATCG
>NW_026624389.1:14305-16054 GCF_030028575.1 Malurus melanocephalus
CCCAGGACCTGCGCCGTTCCCGGCAGGGCCAGCCCCGCGCCGACGCCGCGCCGTCCCCGGTGTCCCCGCGGGGTGTCCCCGGGCGGGGTTTGATGTGCGGTTTCTGTCCCCAGGTAACAAGACAGAGCGATCCATCCCCGTTAGGGCGCAGGGCCCGTCCTCGGTGCAGCTGGCKGACCTGACACCGGGGATGATGTACAAACTCTGGGTGTTCCCCATATGGTCCCAGCCCAGCGAGCACTCGTACATTACCTTTACCACCAGCGCAGGTGAGACGGGCGCCGGCCGCGGGTCCCCGCGGTGTCCCCAGCATGGCTCTGGCGGGTCCCCGTGGTGTCCCCAGCATGGCCCCAGCGGTGTCCCTGGCATGGCCCCAGAGTGTTCCCAGCATGGCTCCAGCGTGTCCCCAGCATGGCCCCAGAATGTCCCCGGCATGGCCCCAGAGATTCCCCAGAATGTCCCCAGCATGGCTCCAGTGTGTCCCCGGAACGGTCTCAGAGTGTCCCTGGCATGGTTCCGCTGTGTCCCCGGCATGGCCTCAGAGAGTCCCCAGAGCGTCCCCAGTGTGTCCCTGGCGTGTCCTCGTTATGGCCCCGGCGTGTTCCTGAAGTGTCCCCAGAGTGGCCCCAGAGTGTCCCCGGTGAGTCCCTGGCATGGCACTGGTGTGTCATCGTTATGGCCCCAGCGTGTTCCTGAAGTGTCCCCAAAGTGTCCCCAGAACGTTCCTGGCATGGCCCCGGTGTTTACCCAGAGTATCCCTGGTGCGTCCCTGGCATGGCCCTGGCATGTCATTGTTATGGCCCTGGCGTATGCCTGAAGTGTCCACAGAGTGGCCCGAGAGAGTCCCCAAAGTGTCCCCAGTGCATCCCTGGCAGGGCCCAGGCATGTGCCCAGAGCGTCCCCAGAGTGTCCCCAGTGAGTCCCTGGCATGACACTGGTGTGTTGTCGTTATGGCCCCGGCGTGTTCCTGAAGTGTCCCCAAAGTGTCCCCAGAGCGTCCCTGGCATGGACCCGGCGTTTGCCCAGAGTGTCCTCAGAGTGTCCCCAGAGCGTCCCTGGTGGGTCCCTGGAATGGTCCTGGCGTGTCATTGTTATGGTCCTGGTGTGTTCCTGAAGTGGCCCCAGAGTGGCCCCAGAGAGTCCCCAGAGTGTCCCTGGAATGGCCCCGGCATTTGCCCAGAGTGTCCCCAGAGCATCCCTGGTGCGCCCCTGGCATGGCACTGGTGTGTCATTGTTATGGTCCTGGTGTGTTCCTGAAGTGTCCCCAGAGTGGCCCCAGAGAGTCCCCAGAGTGTCCCCAAAGCATCCCCGGTGCATCCCTGGCATGGCCCCGGCATTTGCCCGGAGTGTCCCCAGAGCATCCCTGGTGCRTCCCTGGAATGGCCCTGGYGTGTCCTCGYTATGGCCCCGGCGTGTTCCTGAAGTATCCCCAGAGTGTCCCCAAAACATCCCTGGGGTGTCCCCGGCATGGTCCCAGTATGTCGTCGGTATGGCCCYGGCGTGTCCCCAGAGTGTCAYCAGAGTGACCCTGGCATGTTCCCAGAGTGTACCCGGAGTGGCCCCAGCATGGGCTCRGTGTGTCCCTGRCRTGCYCCTGGCKTGTCCCCAAAGTRTCCCCAGAGTGTCCCYAGCATGTCCTTGGTATGTCCCTGGCATGGCCTCAGAGTGTCCCCGGACCATCCCAACAGTATCCCCAGCGCATCCGCGGTGTGTCCCGCAGTGTCCCTGGCATGGCCCCGGCATGTCCCC
>NW_026624389.1:18972-19782 GCF_030028575.1 Malurus melanocephalus
GCCTCAGGCAGTTCCTCCCGCCCTCAGAGCTGCCCAAAACCCCAAAACATTCCGGGTTCCRCTTCATTCCTTGACTAAAGATTCCCCTTTGTGTCCTTGCTCTCTTTTATCCGAATTTCSTTGTGGTTTGCCCGCAATTCCCTGGATTTCATCCTGGGGAAAGCGCTTCCTCTCTTGGCCTCAGTTCCGACAGAATACAAAAAGTTTGAACCCTGACATTTTGCGGGATAGGAATTTTGGCCAAATCCACCCCATTTTTCCTGTTTCTGCCTCTCTTCTGAGACTCTTTCCCTCCAAATTAAGGGAGGGAAGTTCCCTGTTTTTATCATCCATCTTTTTATTGACAGATTTCTCAAATCCAGATTTTTAGGATGTTCCACTCTTTCTCCTTCCCATCTCCATTCCCGATCCCATCCCAATTCTGCCCCATTCCCATCAGGAACACCTCATTTTCCCGCAGCCCGGATCAATCCCCCCCTCTGCGCTGAAGGTTATTTTTTCCTCGGCTCCGCCTCGCTCAATTCCGAGGAGAGGCTGGAAAAAGCCTTGTCGGAGCTATTTATAACCCAAGGATTTGCYGGTGTGACCGCGGGGAAAACGGGAAACCAGGAATGGCGGGGGAGGACACGGAGCTGGAGGATGGGCACCTCCAGCCTTGGRATAAATCYKCRGGAWGGTGCTGGAAATGGGAATTTGCTCCAGGAAAAACAAAATCTGGAGAGATCAACCCCTTCCATTTGGGATTCCGTGTCATTCCAGTTGTCATTCCAAGATTTTTTTGCTGGTTCCCAGATTTTGTGGGGATTCCAC
>NW_026624389.1:22205-22978 GCF_030028575.1 Malurus melanocephalus
AATCAGCACCTGGGACAGCTCCCAGCAGGAACAGAGAGACCTTAATGGAACTCCTGACATATAAAATCCCAAAAAAATCACTCCAAAACCCCAAATATCATATCAGCCTGAGGGTATTTCTGCAGAATCCTAAAGGAGAAAAGTTTTGTTGGGATCAGGCCGGGCAGAGTTGGGATTCTCGAATCGGTAGACCTGGGATGGTTCATACTTAATGCATAAACCCCAAAAATCACCCCAAAAAACCTCCAAATTTCATATCAGCCTGAGGATATTTCTGCAGTATCCTAAAGGATAAATGTCTAAAGTTTTGTTGGGATCAGGTCGGGAAAATCTGGAATTCTGAAATCAGCACCTGGGACAGCTCCCAGCAGGAGCAGAGAGACCTTAATGGAACTCCTGACATATAAAATCCCCAAAAATCACCCCAAAACCCCAAATATCATATCAGCCTGAGGGTATTTCTGCAACATCCTAAAGGAGAAAAGTTTTGTTGGGATCAGGCCGGGCAGAGTTGGGATTCTCAAATCGGTGACCTGGGATGGCTCATACTTAACACATAAACCCCAAAAATCACCCCAAAACCCCAACTTTCATAGCAGCCTGAGGGTATTTCTGCAGTATCCTAAAGGAAAAATTTCTGAAGTTTTGTTGGGATCAGTCCGGGAAAATCTGGAATTCCAGAATCATCTCCCTGGGACAGGGGAAGCAGCAGAGGAGGAATGAGCTCAGCTTGGTCCTACTGTGGGTTTTGGGGTCAAACCCTGGTCCCACTG
>NW_026624389.1:25774-26865 GCF_030028575.1 Malurus melanocephalus
ACAAGGGCCATGAGCCAAAACCGGAATCGGCATTTTGCCGCTCTCTCYTCAGCGTTTTTGGGGCTTTCTAACCAGTGCTGCTTCCACATTAAATTATTCCCTCCTTTTTCCCGAAAAAAAAAGCTGCTTTCGGAGCTAACAGATTAATTTTTTTGTCGTGATGCTAACGGAAAGTCTCAAATATTGGGATTGTTTTATCCTGGAATTCCTGAAACGCTGATCCAAGGAAATCCCGCAGTGGGATCCCAAATTCCTCTCCTGCTGTGGGATCGAACTGTGATCGATCCCATGGAATAGGGAGAATTGATCCTGTGGAATGGGGGAAAATTAATACCTCACCCAGCTCAAAAAAAAAAAAAAATCCCAATATTTTCACTGATTTAAAGGAAAATAAAGGAGCAGAGTGAGTCTGGAAAATCCTAAGTGGAACAATAACCAGGAAACGACAGGAGTGGAGGTGGGAGGACAGAAATTTCAGGGATTTCTTCGGGAATATGGCAGGATTTGTATGAATTAAGGAATAGTGGCTATAAAAATTAATTTTTAATGTCTATTCAGAGCAATCCACTCCCGTCCTTCCCAATTTCTCAATTTATGGGATCTCAATTTATGGGATACCAATCCCTGCCCCATCAATCCAAGTTTTGGGTGGAATGTTAAGAAAGTGAGGTTAAAAAAATCAAGATCAAGAAACACAGGTTTAGAAGTTGAGATTAATAAATTGAGATTAATAAATTGAAATTAATAAATTGAAATTAATAAATTCAGGTAAAGCAATTGAGGCAAAGGAACTGAGATCAAGAAATCGAGTGCAAACATTGGTGATTCATAAATTGAGATTCGTAAATTGAGATTAATGAATCGAGATTTGTAAACAGAGGTTAAGATATTTAGGTTAAGAAACTGAGATTTAGAAGTTGAGATTAATAAATTGAGATTAATAAACTCATTAATAAATTGAGGTAAAGGAATTGAGATTAAGAAATTTCAATTAATAAAAGGAGTCGAGGTTAGGGAACTGAATTCAGAAATTGAAAATAATAAACTGAGATAATTAAAGAATGGAGATTTAGAAACCAAGGTTAAGAAAC
>NW_026624389.1:29031-30815 GCF_030028575.1 Malurus melanocephalus
AAAAAATCCTGGCGGCCCAGGCGGCTGCCGATGCCATCTTATCCTTAGCAAACGAGCCAACGGCAAAGGACGCGCGGGGCGGGAGGGGACRGAGCCGGAGCGGGAACCGGGGCTGAGCCGGAGCGGCTGCGGGGGCACCCGGTGCTCGAGGTGCTCCCCAGTTTGGGGCTGCACCCCGGTTTGGGGCTGCTCCTCTTTTTGGGGTTGCATCCCAATTTTGAGGCTGTTCCACCGTTTGGGGTTTGCTTCCCAGTTTTTTGGGGTTGCACCCCGTTTTGGGATTGCTCTCCAGTTTTGAGATTGCTCCCCAGTTTTGGGATTTACTCTGCACCTTTGGGGTTGCTCCCCATTTTGGGGTTTATTCTGCAGTTTTGGGATTGCTCCCCGGTTTCGGGGTTTACTCCGCAGTTTTGGGGTTTACTCCCCAATTTGGGATTTCTCCCCGGTTTTGGGATTGCTCCCCGGTTTTTGGGTTTACTCCCCAGTTTGGGATTGCTCCCCGGTTTTGGGGCTGCCTCAGGGCCAGTGCAGAGCGGCCCCGTGCTGGGCTCGGCTCCCCGCAGCTTTTTTTATTTTGTTCTTTTCGCAGGGAGCTCCAACTTTTTTGGGTTGAATTTTTCCAGGAAGGTTCTGGATCAGAGGGGAGGGGGAAAAGCGAAGAGGGTTTGGAGCTGAGAGGGGCCTGGAGAGAGCAAAAAGGCACGGAAGGAGGAAAGGGGTGGATTTTGGGGTGAAAACACCGGAAAACCGAGCTGTCCCTGCTCACGGCAGCACCTCGCCCTCAATCTCTCCCCAAAAAAAAACAAAAAAAACCCTCCTTCCCCAAAAAAATCTATGCAGGGAAGAGCAGGTCCCCACCCCACCACCCTGGGAATTGGGATTTGTCCGTGCTGAGGCCGGGAAATCCCACAGGGACCTCATCCCCCATTCCCGCCGGGCTCCGGAGCATCCCGGGAGGAGAAGAGGTCGTGGAGGAATTTTTGGGATTTGCGGAAGGACAGGGAGGAGCCTTCCCCGCCCGCCCAGCCCGGGGTGGCAGCGCCGCACTAAAAAAACAAAACAAACAAAAAAAAAACCCTTTTGGGGTTGGAAACTCCGCTTTGTAGGAATTCGGGGGCAGCCGCCGCCCCCCACACCCCGCGCCTGCTTTCTTTTCAAGGCGACTCCATAAATCCAATGTAGCAAAGAGGGCCTGGAAGCAGGAGCGGGATCGGAGCGGGATGAGGAGGAAAAATCCTACAAAATAAACCCAAGCCGGCCGGTGAGGATGGAAAAAAACCCCTTTGGGATCAGGTGGAGGATTCCCCAAAGGATTCGGGGCCGCACCACAAAGAAGAAACCCCAGAGCCGAACCCGGTGGCACCGGGATGAACCGGACAGACGCCGTTTTTCCCCCCCTTAAACAAAAAACAAAAAAACCCTCCTCCTTTCTGACAGTGGCCTTTCCCCCTCCACCGCTCAGCCCAACCACCGTGGGACCCCAAAACCCCTCCGGGGACATTCCCGGCGCCCCAAAACCCGCCCCGCGCGGGGCGGCAGCGCTCCCTCACATGCCTTACACAGCTCGGGACTCGCCGGGGGGAGCCGCCCCGAGGAAACGCCGTCCCCGCTCCGCTTCCGAGCCCTCCGAGCGGTCGGGACGGGCGGTCCGGGAGCGGGGCCGGTTCTCCCAGAGCGGATCGGGATCGGGGCACCAGGCAGGGATTCCCGGCAGAGCGCGTCCCGCGGATCCTCCCACTTCCTGCACTTTCGAAACCAAAGGTACCTTCGCGGAAAGAGAGAGA
>NW_026624389.1:31540-33890 GCF_030028575.1 Malurus melanocephalus
GATCCCGATCCCATTCCTGCCACAGATCCCAATCCCAAATCTCATTCTTGCCACCAATCCCGATCCCATTCCTGTCACCAATCCCATTCCTGTCACAGATCCCAATCCTGATCCCCTTCCTGTCACTGATCCCAATCCCATTCCTGCCACAGATCCTGATCCTGATCCGATTCCTGCCATCGATCCCATTCCTGCTGCTGATCCCAATCCCGATCCCATTCCTCTCACCGATCCCGATCCCATTCCTGTCACAGATCCCATTCCTGTCACAGATCCTGATCCCAATCCCACTCCTGTCACAGACCCCAATCCTAATCCCATTCCTGCCACCATTCCAAATCCCATTCCTGTCACAGATCCAAATCTCGATCCGATTCCTGCCACCGATCCCATTCCTGCTGTTGATCCCAATCCAAATCCCATTCCTCTCACTGATCTCAATCCCATTCCTGCCACCGAACCCAATCCCATTCCTGCCACACATCCTGATCCGGATCCCATTCCTGCCACCGATCCCGATCCCATTCCTGCTGCTGATCCCAATCCTGATCCCATTTGGGAGASCGGCTCCCAGAGCCCCATCCAGCTTTTAGGGAACACAGGGACACAGCCCCTGGGGTCAATTCCATAGGGACAATCCCATGGGGCCAATCCCATGGGGTCAATCCCATGGGGACAATCCCATGGGGACAATCCCATTCCCTGCTGCCCCCAGTGCCGAGTTTGGACAAATCCCCACCCGAGCACTGCTGGGATCGAGGAGAGAAACAATTCCCGCCCCTGGATTTGGGATCATCCCGGCATTCCCAGTCCTGACCACCCTGTGGTGACCACAGGACCTTTGGCCACCAAAAAACCCCTCCAAATCACGGGAATTTGGCCAAGATCGCCGGAACTGGGTCTGTGCCGGGTAGCTACAATTCCCATAAAATCCTAAACCACCCCATCCCTGAGGAAACCTCACAGAATCCGTTTGGGAATGGGACCCAGCCTCATCCTAAATTCCATCAGAAATTTTCCAGTTCCACCCCTGGGTTACCTCGAATAACGAGGAAAGTGAGGAGGCCAAACACCTCGGTGTAAGTTACTCACAGTCCTGCCCTTCTCAGGGTAAAAAATACCCCAAATTTTTAGGGTTTAGCAAAAATTCTGACATTTCTTCAAAACTTCCACCCCTTTGGGGTTTTGGAGCCCAGAGGAAAAATTCAGGTTAAAAACTCATCCTGAGCTTCTCATCTTTTATTCCTTTGAGTAAAGGGTCAGTCGGGGTTTGTATGGGGAGCAAAGACCTGGCCCTGACCCCAAATATTCCCCAGTGCTGAAAGGGTGACCCCACAGATCCTAAAAACCAGCTGGGGCTGGGATGAACCCACAAAATGTCCCGGGAGCATCCTTGGAGCAGGAGAGGGATGGACGGGGAATCCACACCAGGATTTGTGGGGTCAAAGGGTCTTCCCCACCCCGATCCCATTCCCTGAGGAGAAATCCCAGTCCTGGTTCCTATAAAGACCCCCGGGATTATCGGGATGTTCCCATTCCACCACAGGGATGATCCTGCTCTGGGATCTGCACAAAATCCCTCGAGCAGGGAACATTCCTCATTTTCCAGAAGGAATCTGGAATCCCCCTTTCTCCACCAGGGGATTGAATTGGGAGCCAGCTGAATTGATCAATAAAAAGGGAAGGGCCAGACCCCAAATTGTGACACCGGACCCCAAATTCCAGCACCAGACCCCAAATTCCAGCATCAGATCCCAAATTCCAGCACCAGACCCAAAATTCAGGCACCAAACCCCAAAATTCCGTCACCAAACCCCAAATTCCAGCACCAGACCCCAAAATTCCATCACCAAAACCCAAAATTCCATCACCAGACCCAAATTCCATCACCAAACCCCAAAATTCCAGCACCAGACCCCCAACCCCAGCACTCTCAGGAGCCGAGTTCAGCCCCAAACGCGCAGATTTTTCCTGTTCCTACAACATCCCAAGCCAACACCTCATCCATGACCCGGACCCAAATTTGGGGACACCGTCCCCCCTCCCGGCCTCGGGACAGCCAATGGGAATGCCAGGAATTTGGGATCCCTCTCCAAGGCCGCATCCCAGCTGGAAAAACCCGGAATTTTGGTCCAAACCCCAAAATCCCGCTCAGAGGAGCCCAAGCGGACACCGGGACGCGCCGTCCCCGCTGCCAGCGTTGCCTTCCTGCAGGTGACAGATCCCAGCTCCGGGTGTCACCTCCCATCTGGGACATCCCAAATGTCACCGCCTTTTCCCGGCACATCCCAAACTTGTCCTCGTCAAGGTCCCAGCAGAGCTGTGAGTGCCACCACGATGTCACCACCTC
>NW_026624389.1:34782-40218 GCF_030028575.1 Malurus melanocephalus
AGACCCCCAAAATTCTGTGTTGGACCTCCAAAATGCCATGTCAGACCTCCAAATTTCATGTCAACCCCACAAAATTCCATGTCAGCCACCCAAATCCCATGTYAAACCCCYRAAATYSCATGTCAGGTCCCCAAAATTCTGTGTTAAACCCACAAAGTCCCATGTCAGAGCCCCAGAATTCCATGACCACCAAAATTCCATATCAGACCCACAAATCCCATGTCAGATCCCCAAAATTCTGTGTCAAACCCACAAAATTCTGTGTCAAACCCACAAAATTCCAGGTCAAACACACAAATCCCATGTCAAACCCCCAAAATTTCATGTCAAATCCCCCAAATTCTGTGTCAAACCCACAAATCCCATGTCAAACCCCCAAAATTTCATGTCAAATCCCCCAAATTCTGTGTCAAACCCACAAAATTCTGTATCAAACCCCCAAATCCCATATCAAACCCACAAATTCCATGTCAAACCCACAAAATTCTGTGTCAAGCCCACAAATTCCATATCAAATCCACAAATCCCAAGTCAAATCCACAAATCCCATGTCAAACCCCCAAAATTTCATGTCAAACCCCCCAAATTCTGTGTCAATCCCACAAAATCCCATCACAGACCCCCAGCCCGAACTCCTCCCTCCAAAACCCCATTTTTGATGTCCGTTCCTCCCGCTCACATCCCACAGAAAGCACCGGGAATGTTTCRTTTTGATTTAATTCATAAATATCTCTCGATCCGTCCGTCTGTCCGTCCTCTCTGTCCGCCCTCCCGGTTGGTCTCGAGTATTCCGTGTATTTATTTGCCTTTTTTTTTCTTTTTTTCTTTTTTTTTTTTTTTTTAAAACAAAAAAAAAAAAAAACAAAAAAAAAACAAATGGAAAATAAAAAACCACCACCTTTGCGTTAACCCCACCTGTTCCCATGAGAAACGGAAAGCTGAGGCTGTAAAAATTCACTTTCCAGCCAGAATTTTAGGGAAGAAAAAAGAAAAAGAGGAAAAGGTTTTAATTTAAGGACTTCTAAACCGACTGCATGAGAGATGAGAGAAGGCCAAGCTACTCAGAATTTTTTTTTTTTTCTTTTGGAATCACTGTAAAAAAGAAAAGACTGAGTTTTTTTGTATAGAGAAAACACTAAACATATAATAAAACGTGGATCAAAACTCACGCCRGGCCCGAGAGTCATTCCCGTCAAATTCCGAGAGGGAAAAGCGGCGGAGCCCGGTTTGTGTCAGTCCTTGACATTCCCAAAATTCCCAACCTGAGTGAGAAAGGAGGACGCTGAAGGATGGCTCAGCATTCCCAAAATTCCCAACCTGACTGGGAAAGAAGGATGCTCAGGGGCAGCTCAGCATTCCCAAAATTCCCGAAATTCTCAACCTGACCGGGAAAGGAGGATGCTCGGGAAGCTGTGCTGGATCAGCTCTGGATCCTCTCCTGGACCAGAGCCTGGATTGTCCCGATCCTCAGCATTCCCAAAATTCCATCCCTGACCAGGAAAGGATGCTCAGCTGGCAAAGAGCAGCTCTGGATCCTCTCCAGCTCCATTTTCAGCCCCCAAACCCTCGGGAATCACCGGCCAAGAAGCCCCGAAAATGCGGGATTGACCCCAGCCCCCCATTCCCGGCAGCCRAGAGCGGCTCCCGCCGGGATCCATCCCGCTCTCCCGGCCCTTCCTGCCCCGAGGCCCCGGAGTGCTCCCGGCCCAGTCTCCCCGGGGCTCGGGAGGGGTAATTTGGTTAATTGAGATATAATTGCGGCGGTTCTGGCCGAGGGGATGAGGGGCTGAGTGCTTCTCGCTGCAGCGGGGGCTCCTCCCGCCCCTTCCCAGCATTTCCAGGAACGGCGGAGAGGGGGAAAAGCGCTTTTTGCCCAGCGGAGACATTCACGGAGGGATGGAGAAGGAATTGTGGAATTCCAGATGTCTGGAACCGCGCGGACTCCTCCAATCCCCCCAAATCCCCCATCCTCAGGGCCCGCAGCCGCTGGAAGCGCCGATCCCAAGGTCTGAGCCTGTCCGCGGCCGTTTCCAGCATTCCCGCCGGGATTTGATCCCTCTCGGAGTCCTCGGCATCGATCCGGGCTCAGTCAGCGCCGGTCCCTCGTGATGGCCCGGCAGTGACACCGCGCTGTCCCCGAGCTCCGCGGGCGGCGGGSCCGGGTCGATGCCGGCACATTCTACTCCCTCCTCCTCCTTCTCCTCCGCCTGTTGCCCATTCCCGTGGCTCAGCTTTCCCTGCTGGCACCGGGAATATCCACGGGAGGCCTCACGGAGCTCCCCGAGGGCTGTCACTGCTGTCGCTGCTGTCGCTGCTGTCGCTGCTGTCGCGGTCCTTGGCACGGGCAGAGTGACCCTGCCAGAGCTGCTGATGGCAGGGACACGGGGGGAGGGGACAAAGGGCAGGTCCCCCTCGCTCCTCAGGGACAGGATTCATCCCCTCCCTTGGATTTCCCCCCATCCATCCTTTTCCCCAAGCGCGGCTCCCGCCCTGCTGAGTGCTTTGACCGTTTTCTCCCAGTTTCACCCCAAAACTGGCAGGGGGGAGAGGACGCTGGGACAAACCGGGCGAAGGGACACGGGACCGCCAGGCCCCTTCCTGCCCTCACCCATCCGCGGGCTCGGGAGCTCTGCCAATCAATAGAGACACTAATGCCTTAATTACTCTTCTGTAATTGCAGCCCATTAACCTGCGGCCGGCCCCGCTAATCTCCCGACATCATTAACGGGTCTGGGAAGGGATGGAGGGTCCCCGGCACGTTCCTGAACTCTCTGATCCCACAGAACCGGCAGAGCTCCCCCAGTTCGGGCTCCCTTCGCATCACCCGCAGCTCGGGGCCTGCCGCGAGTCACGGCCGAGGTCCCCGAGTGTCCCTGTCACATCCCCTCGGGTCACTCCCCCGGCAGCCCGAGCACCGCCGGAGCTGCGGATATTCCCGGGAAAGGCTCCGGGTGCGGCCCCCGGGACAAACCCTGAACCCCCGGGGCACGGCCACGGCCAGAATTGGCTCTGACACCCCCAAAACCCCAAAGGTGACCGCGCTGTCACCCCCTCCCTCAACCCCCCGCTCCGTCACGGGGAGGAATCCCCGTCCTCCCCCGGCGGGGGCCACCTACGGACCAGCCGGAGCATCCCAAAATTCGGCCGCGCGGCGATTTCCTCGGCGTGAATCCCAGCCCCGGGCGTCTATAGGTGCAGGGATCCGTGGATATCCACGGATAGATTGTGTAATTATGGGCTAGATTGTGTAATCCGTGGATATATTTAGGCACGGGGGGAGCGCACACCCGGAACCGCGCAGGGCCGGGGGRTTTTTGGGGATGCTCCCACCCCACAGAGAGGGGTTCGGACCCCTCCAGCYCCCTCCCGGCCCTACACCTGCTCCGACCCCAGGGACGGGGCCGAGCCGGCGGCGCTCGGAGCAGACGAAGGGACTCTGCCGGGGGCTGGCGGTGGGCGAAGCAGGCGGGAAGCGGCGGGGAGAGGGGGGAGATGAATTATGCACGATGCCCGAGAGCCGCTCCGCCTGCCCCGCCCGCTCCTCGCGCTGTGGCAAGTGAGGTAAAGGCAGGGAAGGGAGGAGAAAAAAAAAAAAAAAAAACCCAAAAAAAAAAAAAAAAACCAAAAAACCAAATCCGCCGTCTCCAGGGAGCGGCGTGGAGGTTGGCAGCGAGCGAGGGAGCGCGCACGCGAGGAGGGAGGAGAGGGAGGAGCACATCCTAATGCAGAGATGCTGCAGTGGCTTCGGGCACACACATCCACCACACTCGGCCAGGCACCAGCCGAGCGCCGCCCCGCAGCCCAGCCCCCGGCAGCCGCCAGGCCCCGCGGGCCCCCGGCCCATGCCCGCGCAGCCCTCCCGCCCCAGGTAAGCGCTTCGGGCCGCTCTGCCGCATCCCGGAGGGGTGGCGGGTTCTCCGGGTGTTCGGGGCATCGCTCCCGGCCCGGCCCCTCTGGCTGAGGGGTCCCGGTGGGCTCTGGAGGGGTTGG
The DNA here is from genome assembly GCF_030028575.1 of Malurus melanocephalus. Taxonomy (NCBI): domain Eukaryota; kingdom Metazoa; phylum Chordata; class Aves; order Passeriformes; family Maluridae; genus Malurus; species Malurus melanocephalus. Next base: position 38,773 of record NW_026624389.1, read on the forward strand.
GGACACGAGCGGGGAGCGGTTCGGGCATTCCGGGCCGGGCGGTGCCCGCTGTGCCCGCGCCGGAGAGGAGCCGGGGGTGGAGTTGGGATGGGGGGGCCGCGGCTGTGGCACTTGTGGCAGGCGCTGCGCGGCCGAGGTCAGGGCGGCTGGCAGGCGGCAGAAACGGCTGGCAGGGAAAGGATCTGGGGATATTTCGGTTCTCAGAGGTTGCCGAGAGGTTTTTCCCGGCGCGTTCCAGCCCGAGGCGCTTTCGGGAGAGCGTTGGTGGCGTCTCCAGCGCGGGGTTGGGGGGCCCTCGCAGGGGGTTCTGCTGTTCGGGACCACTTGGGCAACCCCAGCAGGAGCCGGCAGAGCCCGGGGCAGCCCTGGAGTCTCCTGTCCAGGGAGGGAGCGCCGGGATGTCCCGATTCACCTTCCCGAGGGCAGATCCCAGGGGAGGGGTGGGATTTGGGGGCCCTCCGGGGGGTTCAGGAGGATTTGGGGCCGTGTCAGGGATTCTCAGGACTGTAGGGGATGCAGCCCGAAGCAAGGGATGATCCCACCCGAGGCCTGCACGCTGGGCATGGGGGGCACCCCACAATCTCTGTCCCCCTCATTCCCATGGAATGGGGGAAGGAAAGCCTGTGGGGTTTTCTGGGGCTCCTCCTCGCGCCCTAAAACACGCCGGGCTCCCTCCTCACCCCACCCGCGCTGACCCCAAAACTCCCCGGGCTGTCCCCCACTCCCGCCAGCCCCCAGCGCTGTTCCGGGGCTGGACCGGGGCGTTATCCCGGGAGGTCGCGTCTCTCCCGGGAGCACCGGTTGCTGCGAGGGTGGGAGACAGAACTGGGAGAAATCCCAAAGCTTTTCCCAGAGCCCGAGCTTTGCTCCTGCCAGGCAGACCCGTCAGGAATTCTGAGGGTACCAAGCTGAAGCACAGGGTCTTGCGAGAGATTTAGGATGAAAAAAACCTCGGATCAAAAAACCTCTCCAGGCCGGGTATTCGGGACTGAGCGCAGCGACACAACCCCAAAAATGCCTCGCTTTGCTCAGCAGCGCATCCCAAACTTTCCAAAAACAACCGAGCTTTCCAGGGGTTGATCAGAATTCACCAAAACTCCAGAAAACAGGAGAGRGGAGGGTCCTGTGGAGCTCAGCCGCACCTGGGGCTCAGGTAAACCGAGACAAAGGATTCCCAAAGCTCCTCTCCATCCCCGGATTAATTCCGACCAGAGTGGCCGCTTCCGTCCCTTTGGAATATTTGCAGAGGGTTTGACCACCTGGGGTTTGTTTTTCTCTGCAGATTTACCACAAATAAATAAAWWAAAAAAMCGGAAAAAATCCCAAGCGGATAAATTACCGATTTAAAATTAGGATTTCCCMCACACACAGATTCCACCTGGATCTGTCCAGCTCGTGGAAAAAGGGAATCCGCGTGGAGCTGAGCCCACGCCAAAGCTGTTCAGC
>NW_026624389.1:41384-47494 GCF_030028575.1 Malurus melanocephalus
ACGGAATTTGGGATGGGGTTTCAGGCAGTTTGGGCTGGGGTTTTCAGGGAGTTCGGGATGAGGTTTTCAGGCAGTTTGGGATGGGGTTTCCAGAGAGCTGGGGATGGGGTTTTCAGGGAGTTTGGGATGGRGTTTCCCTCTGCACTCCCGTGGTCTCAGCATATCCCTCTCCTTCCCAACCCACCCCGGTTTCCAGGAGTGAGGAAACCCAGGAAAATTTTGGGATGGACGGAAGGCAGGGGCCCTAAAGGGCTGCACAAACACATCCCCTTCACTCCAGGTTAGCTGGCAGTGTAAAAAACCATTCCACGCAGGATTTCCCAGCACAGAAAAAACAGAAAGAGGCGGGCGGATTCCTCAGGAATCAACCCCGAGGATGGAAGGGAAGAGCCGTGATCCAAACGCGCTGTGACAGGAGCTTCCCCGAGCTCTCCGCTGGCTTTTCCCGGCTCCCCGGAGCGGATCCAGCGGCGGGGAGGGGCTGGAGCGGGCTCCGGAGCAGGTAGGAGCTATTTATACCCGCGCCACATCCCGAGCCGCCGCTCTGACGCCACCGGCGCTGGTGGCGGGGAGGGGCAGCGGGAGGGCGGGCGGGGCCCGGGATGGCCCCGGTTTTAGGCTCAGTTCCTCGGGCCTGATCCCGGTTTTAGGCTGAGTTCCTCGGGCCTGATCCTGGTTTTAGGCTGAGCTCCTCGGGCCTCATCCCGGCTTTAGGCTGAGCTTCCCAGAACCGTTCCCAGTTTTAGGCTGAGTTCCCAGAGCCGTTCTCGGTTTTTGGCAGAGCTCCCCGGGCCCGGGATAGTCCCGGTTTTAAGCTGAGTTCCTCGGGCCTGATCCCGGTTTTAGTCTGAATTCCCCAGAGCTGATCTTGGTTTTAGGCTGAGCTTCCCAGAGCCATTCCCAGTTTTAGGCTGAGCTCCCCGGGCCCGGGATGGTCCCGGTTTTAGGCTGAGTTCCCCGAGCCTGATCCCGATTTTAGGCTGAGCTTCCCAGAGCCGTTCTTGGTTTTAGGCTGAGCTTCCCAGAGCCGTTCTTGGTTTTAGGCTGAGCTCCCCGGGCCCGGGATGGCCCCGGTTTTAGGCTGAGTTCCTCGGGCCTGATCCCGGTTTTAGTCTGAATTCCCCAGAGCTGATCTTGGTTTTAGGTTGAGCTTCCCCGAGCCGTTCTTGGTTTTAGTACGAGCTCCCCGAGCCCGGGATGGTCCCGGTTTTAGACTGAGTTCCTCGGGCCTGATCCCGGTTTTAGGCTGAGCTTCCCAGAGCCGTTCTTGGTTTTAGTACGAGCTCCCCGAGCCCGGGATGGTCCCGGTTTTAGGCTGAGCTTCCCGGAGCTATTCCCGGTTTTAGACTGAGTTCCTCGAGCCTGATCCCGGTTTTAGACTGAGCTACCCGGAGCTGCTCCCGGCTTTAGGCTGAGCCTCCCGGAGCTGTTCCCGGTTTTAGGCTGAGCTCCTCGGGCCTGATCCCGGTTTCAGGCTGAGCTCTCCAGTCCTGATCCAGGTTTTAGGCTGAGTTCCCGGGCCTGATCCGGGCCTGGAGAGGGCAGGGGAACCGGCAGCGAGAAGCTGGAATCGGGAATTTATTCCGGGCGGGCGATCTCAGCTCGGTCCCCGTCCCCACTGCCTGAAATCGCAGCCGGCATTTCCCGGGAAAAGCACTGGGAATGCGTCTGTAGGGAGATCTGGGACTAAAGGGGATTTGGGGCGGCCATCACCTCCCAAAACCCTTCCGGAGTCACTCCTGGATGGATTTTCAGTCTTTCAGCCTCATTCGGGCTGAGCTGTGGATTGAAATTCGGGCCTGGAGAGGGAGTTCAGAGCACCCCGGAGCCGCTGCGGAGCCGCACATGGGTCCCACCGGGGGTGGCACCGGCCTGGAAATCCCCGGAGATTCAGCTCCAAAACCTGGGAATTTTTTCGAGGGATTCTTGCAGAGGATCAGGAGGGAGGTCAGGTTGGATTCTCAGAATGCCGAGGCGGCGAGGAGAGAGATGGGAACACCGGGAAAACCGGGAATAACGGGAGCACCGGGAAAACCGGGAAAACCCGAAAAACCGGGAACAACGGGAAAACCGGGAGCACCGGGAAAACCCAGAAAACCGGGCAAACTGGGAAGAAAGGGAGCACGGGGAAAAACGGGAACAACGGGAGCACCGGGAGAACCGGGATAGCCAGGATAATCGGGATAACCGGGGACAACGGGAAAACCGGGAAAACCGGGAACACCGGGAGCGGCGGGAGCAGTCGGAGCAGGGACGCCCGACCTGGGCACGCTCTCCGTGTCCCTCCAGGGGACGGGCAGGGCACAGAGCCCGTGTCCCCTTTGTGCCGCCGGGTCCGTGCGGATTGGAGCGGATCCCGGCCCCGGCCCCGGTCCCAGCAGGGAAGGAGCCGGGGCTGGGAGCGCCATCTGCTCCCGCAGCCGCAGCGCCGCGCTGCTCCCGGCCGGGGACAGCCCCCTCCTGCCAGTCCTGTGTGTCCCCTCCCGCTGTCCCCTCTCTGTCCCCTCCTGCCAGTCCTGTGTGTCCCCTCCCTCTGTCCCCTCTCTGTCCTCTCCCGTTGTCCCCTCCCGCTGTCCCCTCTCTGTCTCCTCCTGTTGTCTCTTTTCTGTTCCCTCTCTGTCCCCCCTCTGTCCCCACTCTGTCCAGTCTCTGTCCCCTCCCGCTGTCCCCCCTCTGTCCCCTCCTGCCTGTGCCCTCTGTGTTTTCCCACTGTCCCCTCCCGTTGTCCCCTCTTATCCCCTCCCGCCACTCGCCTCTCTCCCCTCTCTGTCCTCTCCCATCTGTCCCCTCTTCATCCCCTCTCTGTCCCCTCTTGTCCCCTCCCGTTGTCTCCTCTCTGTCCCTTCTCTGTCCCCTCTTGTCCCCTCTCGCCAGTCCCTTCTGTCCCCTCTCTGTCCCCTGGGAGCACAGGGCAAGGAGATGTGATCCCGCCCTGGGAGAGGTGACACGATGGGACAGGGACAGGGACGGGATCAGGGATGGGGACAGGGATGGGGACAGGGACAGGGACAAGGACAGGGACAGGAGGGTGCTGCTGGTGGCTCCCGCTGTTCCCCATCCTCAGCAAGCAGAGGAAAGAGCTTTTGGGGGTTTTCCCTCACTCCAAGGGCKACCCAAACCCCCCTGGGCAGGAGAGAGGGACATGGAACCCTCCAGAAGTGTTTTGGGGACACATCTTGGGGACAGGAGCAACGCCCACAGCACCCCTGGGCATCAGGGCGTGACCCCTAAACTGCAGTTTGGGTTTTATGGGGTGACTACTGAGCCTTGGGGTAGAGCTCCACCCCAAACGCCCCAAACTTCTCTTTGGGTCCTCATTTGGAGCCTTCACTGCTCAGGGCGGGTTTGGGGCTGCCCAGAATCCCCGCAGGACCTGGAGCCTCCGACAGCTCCAACCCCAAAAGATCTCTGGGACAGCAGAACCCACAGTTTGCCCTTCCATCCATCCCTGAGCGCGGGCAGGTTTCCAGGAGGACAAACCCGTGACCAGGAGCCCGTTTGTACCTCCCCGACCCCGCTGCGCCGGGACGGACGCGATGTCCCCGATTTCAGGAAGGTTCTGAGGGTCAGCATCCAGGGAACATCACACGCCTGCCCTTTCCAGCACGAGCCGCCAACCCGGATAAAAGCGGAATTCCAGGCCGGCCCACCCTCCCGGAGCGATCTTTCCCTCGGGAATGATGCGGCAGAAGGAGCTGCCCCATTTAATCCCGAACGCTCCTCTGGTGGCTGAGAGCGGGAGATGCGATTACACTGATTTATCCCGCTAATGGATCGCGCTGGATGCGGCCTCTCCTGMCAAAATCCGCCTCTGGCTCCCCAAAAATCCGGCTGGAATCACCCTGCGAAGGGTGCAGGGTCACGGTCAGAGCTGGGGGTGCTGCTTCAAAGGCTCAGAACTCCCCAAAATCTCCCTGATTCTGCCCACTCGGGCTGCAGGGATGATGCGGTGATTTCCATCGCTCCCGGAGGGATCGGTGACAGCCTCCATTAGCGGCGGTGACAGATCCCCTTTCAGGACGGCAGAAGGCTTTCGAGCGGCTGTCAAAATACCCGGGAAGAGGGGAAAAACAGCTCCCGATGGCCTTTCCCTAATGAGGGAGCAGAGCGGGGCTCGATATCCAGTGCAGAGTGTTCCCAGAATTTGGGGGAGCTGGGGGTKGGATCCGGGATCGGGAACTTGGGGTGGGAACCGGGATCGGGAGATGGGGGTGGGATCCGGGATCGGGAACTTGGGGTTGGATCCAGGATTGGGACCTTGAGGTTGGATCCAGGGTCGGGAGATGGGGGTGGGATCCAGAATCCACAGTTTGGGGTCGGATCCGGGATAAGGAACTCGGGGTCGGATACAGGATCCACAGTTCAGGTCAGGTCCAGGATCAGAAGCTCGGGGTCAGATCCGGGGTTGGGAGTTTGGGGTTGGATCCGGGATAAGGAGCTCAGGGTCAGATCCAGAATCCACAGTTTGGGGTCGGATCCGGGATAAGGAACTCAGGGTCGGATTTAGGATCGAGAAATGGGGATCAGATCCAGGATCCACAACTTGGGGTCGGATCCAGGATCCACAGTTCAGGGTCAGATTCAGGATCAGGAACTCGGGGTCGGATCCAGAATTGGGAGCTCGGGGTCAGATCCAGGATCCACAGTTCAGGGTCAGATTCAGGATCAGGAGCTCGGGGTCAGATCCAGGATCCACAGTTCAGGGTCAGATTGAGGATCAGAAGCTCGGGATCGGATCCAGAATCGGGAGCTCAAGGTCGGATCCAGGATCAGGAGATCGGGGTCGGATCCAGGATCAGGAGATTGGGGTCGGATCTAGAATTGGGAGCTCGGGGTCGGATTTGGGATCGGGAGATCGGGGTCAGATAGAGGATCCACAGTTGGGGGTGGGATCCGGGATAAGGACCTGGGGTCGGATCCAGGACCGTGAGGGTCGTGGCTCTGGGAGCAGCCGCCCCTCGGGGACAATCTGCGGGTGGCACTGCGGTGACAAAGCAACCGGGAACACGGAAAACGGGATCCGGGGGATTATCTCATCCAGCCTCGAGCTGCAAAATGATTCCGAGTCAGCGCTCGGAGAAATTCCTGTTCCTCCCGCGCGTCTTTGTCAGACCTGGAGCTGCTCCTGGCTCCACATCCCTGATTTTTAACCCGGGTAAAGCACGGGATGGGCTTGAGGCCGGATTGAAAACGGGAAAACGGGAAAGCAGCAGCATCTCACTCTATGCGCTCCCCGGGAGCACCCCCGGCAGCTCAGCACATCCCACCGTCGCTGCTCCCACTGAGTTTTGGGAACAAAAACCGGGGGAAGGAGGTTCTGGAGAGGTTCTGGACACWAGGGGAAAAGGCGGGGACTAAAAGGGATCAGAGCAGATGGGAAGAGGGAAACGGCAAAACTGGGATGGGAGCCGCGATTTGAATCGTAAATAATGAATCGGAAAATCATGGGATCATTCCAATCGGCCCGGCTGGAGCACGATCGTGGCTTGGCTTGGCTTGGCTGCGGGGCTGCGGGGAGCCCGAGCGGGGCGCTGGGGGTTTTATTTCCACGGAAAGGCGATTCCTTCCCTCATCCCGAGCAGATCCCGGCCCTCGGGGCCGTCCCGTGCTGCGGGGAGAGGCGGGATGGAATTTGCTCTCTCTCAGACACAGAACAAAGAGCCAAATGCTGATAAAACCGGGAATTTCTGCCCCGGGAAGGGAGGGCGGCCCAGCTCCGAGCTCCTCACGCTGCCTCCTCCCTACRRAAGGGATTTCAGCTGGCGRAGAGTGGGTTTGGATGGGATATTGGGGAGGAATTCCTGGCTGTGAGAGTSGGAAGATGCTGGGATGGRWTYCCWRRRGRRSYKKKGSYKSYYMWKGRWYCYYKGGRRKKKYCMARGSCMMCYTKGRRSYKSCYKGGRWKGKKGGRRRKKRCCCYKSCYMWKGSMMKKGKKGSMMCSRGKKRKWTTWAARKYCCYTYCMAMMCMAAMCSGKYYKGKRWTYCMMMAAAAAAATCACAAAATCCAACTTTCCCAGTCCCTTTCCTGTTTGTTTTCAAAGCGCAGGGGGAAAGGAACAAAGCGAGCGAAGCCTCCCCGGACAGATCACGGGGCTCAGCGGAGGATTCG
>NW_026624389.1:48619-54077 GCF_030028575.1 Malurus melanocephalus
GGGGAGCAGCGGCCGCGCGAATAGCTCAGGGGTTGATTCGGGGTTTGATTTCTGGGGGTCTCGGGAGGCTGTGGAGGAAACTGGGAAGCCCATCAGGAAATGCTCTGGAACTGGAAGAGTTTCAGTTAAAGATTCCTGTCACAGAATCCCAAAATCCCAGATGGATTTGGGGTGGGAGGGAMCTTAAATCCCACCCAGCGYCACCTCTGCCAYGGTCAGGGACACCTTYCCCTGTCCCGGGGTTGTTCCAAACCCCRTCCAGMCTGGCCTTGGGTATTTCCAGGGATGGAGAGTCCACAACCCATTCCAGGAATCCGCACCCTCACCAGCCAAGAATTCCTTCCCGGYATCTTTATTAATTTCACAAAAATCCAAATTATTCATCCCTCCTCACCCCCCACCAATATCCGGTGTTTTTCACCAAAAAACGCTCAGAAAGGAGCATTTTTGGAGGAGGGGGAAGAACAGCGGAGAGCAAAGGAGGAGGGAACAACAATTCCCCACCCCGATTTGTCCCATCGGGAACAACAAGAGCTCCTTCAGCCGCTCCTGCTTTTCTGGGCGCGGCTGGAATTTTGCCCTGGAGTGACTCTGCCCCGGGCTGGTGGCCAGCGGCGAGGCACAGCTGGAGCCGGGAGCCTCTGGAATCGCAGCCCCATGGAATATCCCGGGCTGGGAGGGCCCCACAAGCCCGGCTGACCCCGCTCTCTGTCCCCGCTGTCCCAGGGCCGCYGTCCCCCCGCGCCCGTAGAGGCTCCGCAGGACCCGGCGCAGGATGGGAGGCACCGCGGGATTCATCCACGCTTCCCTGGCCSTGGGCACCTTCCTGGGTAAGAGATCGCCGCGGAAGGGGCGGGAAGGGCTGGCAGGGGTGGGGGATACACCAGGATTCACCGGGATTCACCAGGATTCACCGGGAATCGCCTCCCCGCCGTGCCGAGTCCCGATTCTCCGCGCGGTTTGGGAAGTGCTGCTCCGTGTCTGAGCTGTTCCCGACATCCCTTCGTGCCGGGAATGGCTGGGAAAGATCCCCATTCCTAAATAGGGATTTTGGGATTTTGTGGGTGGGATTTCCTCCTGCCTGTGGTACTTGCTGCATTCCCCGTCCCCGGTTTTTCAGTTTTTTTTCCAGGGATGCCTTGCTGGCCATAGCCTGGAGAGATCCCCCTGCTCCTCGGGGAGCATTTCTGGATCTCAGGGAGAAGTTCTGGATTTCAGGGAGAAATTACAGATCTCAGGGACATTTCTGGATGTCAGGGATTATTTCTAAATCTCAAATCTCAGGGACCATTTCTGGACCTCAGGGAGCAATTCTGGATTTCAGGGATCATTCCATATCTCAGGGAGAATTCCCAGATCTCAGAGATATTTCTGGATATCAGGGAGCAATTCTGAATCTCGGGGACAATTTCTGGACCGCGGGGAGAATTTCTGGATCCCAGGGAGAATTTCCCGATCTTGGGGACCATTTTCAGATCTCAGGGAGGATTTCAGGATCTCAAGGCCCATTTTCAGATCTCAGGGAGGATTTCTTGATCTCGAGGCCCATTTTCAGATCTCAGGGAGGATTTCTGCATCTCGAGGCCCATTTTCAGATCTCAGGGAGGATTTCAGGATCTCGAGGCCCATTTTCAGATCTCAGGGAGGATTTCTGCATCTCAGGGCCCATTTTCAGATCTCAGGGATCATTCCCGGACCTGGGGGAGGCTCGGGCTGCTCCCTGCGGGTCCCTTTTCCTCTCCAGCTGATGTCCTCCGGCTAATCCATCAGCCCGCCGGCTCGTCCTTATAAATATCCAATTACCCTTTAATGTTCGCTGCCTCCCCGAGGAGGCCCGGGCAGGGGGGGATCCGGAGGCAATTATCCCGCTTGGAAATTAGCCTGACCCCAAAGCGGCCACGGAGACGGGGCTGGGGTCTGCCATTAACCACCTGAGTTCAGGCAAAACCCCCCCAAAAAAAATCCCTCCCGGGGAGGGTGGGATGGCGGTGACCTCTGGCTGATGGAGCTCGGAGAGAAATCGTCACCGGGATTTCAGCAAAAAGGATGGCAGGGATGGATGAGGCTCAGGGAAATGTTATGGAGCGGGAAAAGAATGGAARGCTGCAGGTCTGGAGCAGGATTTAAATATTTAAAACTTCTGGAGGGCTTTTTAAAACCTAAAATTCTCCCCCTGGACTTTGTGCATTTGGGAAAACAGTCAGGAAAATCTGGGAATTGAAGGCTGGCCTTTTGTTTCTCAGTTTCTGGTTGAAAATAACCCAAAATAAACCATCGGTTCCTCTGAGAGCCGCTCCTCAAAAAAAAAAAAAATAAAAACCCAAATCTAGGGATTCTGGGCATAGATTTCCTGTCAAATCAATTAATCCAGCAGCCGTGCTGTGGATGCTCTCAGGAACGGGAATTTATCTTGGAAAACATTCCCCTGAGGAAATTCATCATTTCCTGGGCTCCGGAGCTGGGCTCAGCAAAAAAGGCCAAGTGCAGCCTCCTGCACACCTGCGATTTCCTAAAAATATCCTAAAAATATCCCAGAAATAACAMAAAAAGGAGGCTCTGGAGTCAGCTCCCCGCAGCTGCTTCTCCAAATCTTCATTTTCAGGTGTTCTGCTTTCACCTGTTCCCCACAATTTTGGTGCTAACAACGATTTTCCTGAAATAGTGAAGGTTATTCCAGTCCTGGTTGTGCTTTTTCCATCGTTCCACAGGACACGGAAAATTCCGAGTGGGTCACTTTCAAAATTCTTTTGAAATTTGGCTTAAAACTCTTTATTTTGTGCCTGTCCTCTCCCTGTTTTCCAAACGCCAGAGCTGCAGGASAGATCCTGCATTGACAACGTCAAAAATTGGGAATTCTGGGGTGGCAGAATCAGCCCGGAGCAGCCTCAGAAGTTCTGGGATTTATCAGTTCCTAATTTTAACCTTGTAACCGTTTAATTACTGCCTTAATCAACCCCTGTCGCGTTTAATGAGCGAAATCCAAGCGTGTCACCCCCGGCACCTTGGAATTGTGGATTAAAACTCACCTGAACTCCCGGCATCGATTYCATGCGGGAAAATCGATGCCTGGCGCTGGCAGTCCGTGACCTTGGCAGGGACAAAGGGACAGCAGAGGGACACGGGCTCCGGGAGGGATCGGCCCGGTTTGGAATGGGAACTGGAATAAATTGGCATCGATTGGAATAAAAAAATCCCACGGAAAAAGGGACAGGGATGGGAGAAGTAACAGTAAATATTTTATTCGCTAAATAAATAGAAATTATTTGCCTTATGTTCCCCTAATTAATCCCAAAATTAATTAAATCTCAAAATTAAAGCTGCTCCGCCTCAATCCTGTCACCGCCATCTATCAGAGCACAATTCATTCATCTATCAGCACTCAATTAATTCTCTCTCATTAATTCCCCATTAACTCATGATTATTCTCCCTCCCTGGTCAGCGGCGGTTTTTTTTTTTTCCAGCTGGGACTCTCCGAACAGGGGGAAGATTCCCAGATTTTCCTTTAGGAACGGAACCATCCCGGAAAGAAAATCAGCTCTGCCTGGGAAAGAATCCAACCTTCCGAACGCTGCTTTTTGTTAATTCCAAAGATCCCGAGCTCCGTGCCTCCCCCCGGGTGGCACCGGGGCCCATCCCGCCGCCGGAGCCGGGATAATTGCCCGGAGCARGGACGCGGGGAGCAGCTGCTCCCAGCCCGGAGCCAATTACCGGAGCCCCCATCCCATCCCCGAGCAGCCGGAACCCGAGAAAAAACCCCGGGAGCTGCGGGTCGAGGGCTGCTCCCCCCTCTCCGATCCCGGCCCGTTCCCGGCTGGGAGCGGCTTTTCCATAAAACATCCCCGGAATCATTTAGGAACGGCCCCGCTGAGCGCGGGGGGACGGAGACAGATTGGCGCTGGCAGCGCGGGCTGGAGACGCTCATTAATTCAATTACGGGGCAGGGGAGGATCCTGGAGCCGGGGAAGCGGCTCGGAGCTTATCAGAGCCCATCTCCTGATAAGGGACAGGCGGCTCCGGGGGGACAGGGACAGGCAGGACAGAGGGGTTGGCCTTGATCCCACTGGCTGTCCCCACAATAAAGGGATTTCCAGGCAGTCTCTGCCTCGCCCTCCTGCCCTGTCCCATCCCCTCGCCCTGGGGGATGTCCCAACCCACGGCAGGGGGACAATGGGACGAGCTTTAAGGTTTTTCCAACCCCAAACCAGTCYGGGATGGCCCTGTTTGAAAGGGACCTGCTGGAATTCGCCRTTTATCTGGCCCTTCCTGGTGCCACATTGTCCCCAAGGGGTGCTGGCACCCACGGGTGGCCCTGGCACGGCGGGGACAGGGCGGGCGGGGCCTTTGTCCCTCTTGTCCCTCCCCGTTCTCAAAACAAGAATYAACCCCGTGTCTGAACACCCCAAAAGCAGCTTCGGGCTTTCCCCAGCCACGGAACAGAATGGTTTGAACTGGTTTTCGCTGGTTTTTGCTATTTTTCGCTGGTTTGCCCTGGTTTGCACTAGTTTTTGCTGGTTTTTGCTGCTTTGCGCTGGTTTGCACTGTTTTTTGCTGATTTTCACTGTTTTTTTTTGCTGGTTTGTGCTGGTTTTTGCTTTTTGCTGATTTTTACTGGTTCTTGCTGCTTTGCGCTGGTTTGTACTGTTTTTGCTGATTTTCACTGTTTTTCTCTGTTTTTTCGCTCGTTTTCGCTGGTTTTTGCTGGTTTTCACTGTTTTTCGCTGCTTTGCGCTGGTTCGCGCTGGTTTCCACACCAGTAACCAACTGGTCCGAGGCGCTGGTGGCRCTGGTGGCGCTGCAGGGACAGAGGGGACCCGCCGGATGCGCTCCGAGCCCCGCTTTTTCTCCCCTCTCTCCTCCTGGGCAGGATTTGGGATGAGCGAACCGGGCAGAGGAGGATCCTCGGGGACAAAGGGACATCCCGGTGTTCCCAGCTCCGGTTCTGCTCCGAGGGGTCCCCGCTCCCTCCTCCGCGTGTCCCCAAATGTCCCGGTCCCCATGGCAGGGTGGGATGCCCGGTGTGAATGGCAGGGCTGCGATTGTCACCTCGTCCTCGCTGCTGTCCCCACGCCGCCAGGAACACCTCAAAAAACAGAAAAGGGGGATTTTTAGGAAAAGTTCAGCGGGTTTTCTCCTCTCACCGCAGTTTGGTGCCAAGCCCAGGGCAGCTCGAGGAGCTACGGGCCGGTGTTTGAGGAGCAGCCGTCGCACACCCTCTTCCCCGAGGGCTCCGCGGAAGAAAAAGTCACCCTGGCGTGCCGAGCGAGGGCCAATCCTCCTGCAACCTACAGGTGAGAGAGCTCGGGGCTCCCTCTGCGCCTGGAACGGGATAAAAACACCCCCCGAGTTCTGCTTTCCTTCCTGGAACGGGATAAAAACACCCCGAGTTCTGCTTTCCTTCCTGGAATGGGATAAAAACACCCCGAGTTCTGCTTTCCTTCCTGGAACGGGATAAAAACA
>NW_026624389.1:54540-55881 GCF_030028575.1 Malurus melanocephalus
TTCCAACCTCAACCATCCCACAATTCCGAGATGTTCCACCCCTCCCAGGGCCCAGCTCAGATCCCAATCCCCCTCCAACCCCCATCCCAGCCAAAAAACCACCCAACAGAACCCCACAGGTGTGTCCACAGGGGTTCATCCCCATCCCCCCTCCCCACAGGTGGAAGATGAACGGCACGGAGCTGAAGCTGGAGCCCGATTCCCGTTACCGGCTGGTGGCCGGGGACCTGGTGATCAGCAACCCCGTGAAAGCCAAGGATTCCGGCTCCTTCCAGTGCGTGGCGTCCAATTCCCGCGGCACCGTSGTCAGCAGGGAAGCCTCGCTCCGTTTCGGCTGTAAGTTTGGCACCCCTCGGTAAATCCAACACGGCCTGAGTTAGGCTGGGCTTAAACTGAGCCCGTCTGGAAAAAGGCTGGAGAGAATCTCCCCAAAACCCATGGAGAAATCCCGTGGGATTTCCACAGAAATTTGGAGAATTTGGGGTATTGTGGTGAAAGCCAGTGATATTTTTGGRTCTCCCCCAGCACAGACCAGCCCGTGGAGGGGGCAGGGAAAATGCAGAGGTTACTCCAGATGGTTTTTTTTCCCCTGTCCGGGTTTCACTCTGGTTTTTCAGTTTTACAGGAATTCTCGGCGGAAGAGCGGGACCCYGTGAGGATCACYGAGGGYTGGGGGGTGATGTTCRCCTGCAGCCCCCCACCCCAYTACCCGGGTAAGGGGGRCACGGCTRAGAAYGGGGTTCCCAGATTTGGGGAATTTYGGGGAAGGGAATTTGGGGTTAATTCGGAGTTTGTAAAGCAGCAAAGCAAAGGCAGGGTTTGGGGTGTCAATGTAAGGGTCAACTCCAGCCTGGAATCCCACTGGGTCCATTCCAATCAAACCCGGAATCCCACTGGGACCATCCTATACAGGAAGACACAGCAACCTGTCCTGTCGATTCCTTTCCCTTTTTCCCTCATGCAAAGACCAATTCCAGCCCGGTATCCCACTGGGTCCATCCAACTCAATCCACTGTGTCCCTCCCATCTAAGAGGACAATCCTGTCCAGCTGACTCCTTTCCCTTTTTCTGCCATACAAGGACCAATTCCAGCCTGGAATCCCAGTGGGTCCATCCCACCCAATCCTGAAATCCCACTGGGCCCCATTTAAGAGGACAAACCTATCCAGTTGATTCCTTTTCCTTTTTCCTCCATGCAAGGATGAATTGCATCCTGGAATCCCAGTGGGTCCATCCCACACAAACCTGGAATCCCAGTGGATCCATCCCAATAAAACCCAGAATCCTAAAGGGTCCATCCCACTAAAACCCAGATTCCCAGTGGGTCCATCCAACCCAATC